>NW_007728128.1:340107-341373 GCF_000696425.1 Galeopterus variegatus | reverse complement strand
ATATGATTTGAAAATATTTTATCCCATTCTGTGGGTTGCCTTTTTACACTGTTGATACTGTGTTTTGATCCATAAAACTTAATTTTTATGAAGTCCAGTTTGTCTATTTTTTCTTTTGTTTCCTGTGTCTTTGGTGTCATGTCCAAGAAATCATCACCAAATTCAATGTCATGAAGCATTTGCCTTATGTTTATTTTTTCTAAGAGTTTTATAGTTTTAGGCCTTATATGTAGGTCTTTGATCCATTTTTGTATATGGTATTAGGTAAGAGTTCAACTTTATTCTTTTGCATGTGAATTTTCCATTTTCTCAGCACCATTTGTTGAAAAGACTATCCCTTCCCCCATTGAATGGTCTTGGCATCCTTATCAAAAATCATTTAACCTATATGTGAGGTTTTATTTCTGGGCCTTTTATTCTATTTCCTTGGTCCAAGTGTTTGTGTTTATGCCAGTACCATTCTATTTTGCTTACTAAAGCTTTGTAGTAAGTTTTGAAATCAGGAAGTTTGAGTCCTCAAGCTTTGTTCTTCTTTTTCAAGTTTGTTTTGACTATTTAGGTTCCCTTGAAATTTTATATAAATTTTAGGAAGGGAATTTTCTATTTCTGCAAAAAAATGTCTTTGGAATTTTGATAGGGATTACACAGAATCTGTAGATTGCTTTGGATGGTATTCACATCTCAACAATTTCTGCTGAGAACTCTGTTGACAGTCTTAATGGGGTCCATTTATATGTGATGAGTTGCTTTGCTTTTTCTTGCTGTTTTTAAAATTCTCTTTGTCCTTACTTTGGACAATTTGATTACACTGTGTCTCTGTCTAGCCTTTTTTTTTTTGTTTTTTGTTTTTTTTCTCTTCTGTATGAGAAGTTTTAAAGGTCATAAATGTGAATGTCAATTTTCCTGCCCAGATTTTGGAATTTTTTATGCATTACTTTTTAAAATAAGCCAACTGCCCTTTTCTCTCTCTCTTCTCCCTCTGGGATTCTCATAATGTGTATTTTGGTTCATTCGGTAGTGTCCTATAAATCCCAAAGTCTTTCTGTACTCTTTCATTCTTTTTCTTTCTATATCCTCTAACTGGATAATTTCAAATGACCTGTCTTTATGTTCACAGATCCTTTCTTCTGCTTGATTGAGTCTACTGATGAAGCTTTCTATCACATTTCTAATTTTATTCTTCAGTTCCAGAAGTTCTTTTAGGTTCTTTTTTTATGATTTCTGTCTCTATTGAACTTCTATTTTTTTTTTTTTTTTTTTCCTTTT
>NW_007728128.1:335805-338698 GCF_000696425.1 Galeopterus variegatus | reverse complement strand
TTGTGTTGCATTTGTATGCATGTGGGATATTTAACAACTCCTCCATTCTCCATAGAATCCTATGCCCATCTCTATCATTGTACATATCACATTCCATTCTGATAGTTGGCTTACACAATTTCACTCAGTACCCTGAACTGTGAGTACATTGAAGATATATTCTCATCTGTTCTTCCCAGTGCCTTGTTCAGTGTCTGGTGGTTTATGTTTGCAAGTAAATGTTTGTTGAATCAACCAATAAATTAATTTTTTAAATGTCTTTGGTGTCAGGTGTGGTCTAACATCCCCCAAACCAATGAATATATGGACCAGGAAGAACTGTATACTATAAATGTTGATTTCAAAAAGTCAGCACATTTTTAAGGAACATGAGGTTTTGAACAGAGAGAGAGTGACATCCGTGTCTTAACCCCAGGAAGCACATGTTTGAAGGCACGAATGACACTTCTTTACAAAAGTCAATTTCCTACCATATCCCTGGAGTGCCTAACACATGAATTGTCACATTTCAACTTATTTGAAACTGCTGTATTTTATTTTTCTCTTCAAGATCAATATGGATTTTAGTAATTTTAGTGCCCTAGAGAAATCACACATTTGAGCAAGGCCTCTGCTCTAATAAAGCAGGTAGCTGATCCTTAAATTCTATGGAATGCTATATTGCTGTTTTGTTTCACTCAGTGATATAAAAGACTAGAAAATTTTACAAAAAAGCTTAGCAGCAGTGAACCAGAGGAAAAAATAAAAGAAAGAAGTCTGGAAAATTCATATAAGTCAATTGCTTACTTTATACTACTTAGCCTCCAGCAATCAAAGCAGGTTTAAAGTAGTAAAACCAATATGTAATATTACTTTTTAATGTGGTTCAAACAGGTTTCAAAGATAACTTGCCTTGATGTTAATTTTTAGTCTTTGCATACTTCATTTACTTAGTACTTATCTGCTAAAACCACAGTAAATTTATTAATATGGTGTTTATTTATATATTAATCAAGATTCTCCAGAGAAACAGAGACAATAGGATGGAAATACACACAAAGAGGCTTATTACGAGGAATTGTCTTTTCTCTTAAAGAGAAGTCCCACATCTGCTGTCTGAAAGCTGGAAACCAAGGAGTGTAGTTCAGTCTGAGTACAAAGACCTGAGAACCAGGGAGCCCATGGTGTAAGTCTCAGTCCGAGAGTAAGAGAAGACTGATGTTCCAGCTCTAGTGGTCAGATAGGAGGGGTGAATTCTCACTCCCTCTGCCTTTTGTTGTATTCAGTCCCTCACCAGATTGGATGATTCATACCCACATTGGAGAGGGCAATCTGCTTTAGTGAGTCTATTGATTCAATTACTAATCTCATCTGGAAACACCATCAAAGACATATCCAGAAATAATGTTTAGCCAAATGTCTGCACACTCCATTATCCAGTCAAGCTGACACATAAAATTAATCATTATAATTTGTTACCAGAAAAGGCTTTTGTCTGTACCTGTATACTCTTTGTCTTGTATTTAAGTTTTACATGTCTAATTTGGTAATCCTTTATTCCTACTAATCACAAATAGAAATTCCTAGCTATCTCAAGGAATTTAAATTTACATTTGATTTTGATGTAATTGACACATGCTGTTTTTGGTAACAATTCATGTTGATGTTTTCTTCTTGAACTTGACCAGAATAATAGCACATCTAATAATACAATAGAAATTCGTGGGGAAAACAGCGATTCCATATGTCACTTGACACATGCTGTTTTTGGTAACAATTCATGTTGATGTTTTCTTCTTGAACTTGACCAGATTAATAGCACATCTAATAATACAATAGAAATTCGTGGGGAAAACAGCGATTCCATATGTCACTCAAAGCAATGGAGATACACACACACACGTATATCATCTTTTACAAAAATTTAGCTGTAACAGTTTGTAAAATGATCTTACATATTTTTTTTCTTATTTAATCTTCATTTCTATATTATTCTCAAAAATCAGAGGTTCAGAGAAGTTAAGGAACTTTCGAAACATCACTCAGCTTAAGGGTATGACTGTGGGGTCAGTGAACTCTGGTCACCTAAGGGCACATTTTACAGACAGCTTGTTAGGAACATAGTTTTTCATTATGTGTTTTATAAAACATCTTACTCAGCCTTGAGAAGAAAAGCAAAAGTACCCTACTTTCTGGAATAAACCAGCCAATACCCCAAAACAATAAACAAATATATCCTTGCATAAACAAACTTTATTGCCAGCATTAAGGCAATTGGTACTTCGGTTTCTCAAATTCTGGAAAAGCTTGAAACAGAGTAGTGCTGTAGTGTTTCAGTTATATTATCTAGAGTCTACTTTCCATAGCTTCCTGTAATGGCATAAAATCAACAATTTATTTTAGTTTTGCTTGTTAATTGCTTTCAAAGTATTAACTAATATGTGCCCAATTCTGTTCGAAAATAAATAGCCTCAATCCCTATTCCCTGGAACAGTGGTTCTCAACCTTATATTACCAGAATCCTTTTTATAATTTGTCCCTCCACTGATGGTTCAGACAAGTGTTCTGTCTTTCAGACAAACTTTTTACAATAATTAACTGTGGTCCTTTCATGGGGAGATAGGATTTTTCAAATACATCATTAATTAGTTTGGGGACTCTTGTGGCTATCTTGGATGTCTAGGTTCCCAGAATTCTAGCTCTCTCATGCTGAAGTTTGGCTCTGTGGCCAGTCCATGCATCCACACCAATAGAACAGGCAGCACCTTCTTGATGGGATTGGGTCAGCACTTCTAACACTCCTCTGTTAAGACACACTCCCCATCCTAAAATGCCCACATTTTCACTATTTTCTTGGGTGAATCAAGTCTAGGCTCCAGAATGGTCTAATTTTGAATTGCAGGATAAAAAGGTT
>NW_007728128.1:330601-332587 GCF_000696425.1 Galeopterus variegatus | reverse complement strand
CCCAAACAGCCTAGCCATTTCTTTATTATCAAAAAGTTAATTGATTTTAAAATAATTTTTTTTCATCCATTTTTAAGTTCTTTTCATCTTGATTCTTCCTTTTTATCTTCCTGCCCCTTTAAAAATCTCACTGGAAGTAAGTGTTAAAACAGTCTCATAATCATAATGGTTTTTGTTTTTCATTTTATTATTTGTTTATTTACTTATCTTTGCAGCTGGCTGGTATGAGGATCTGAACTCTTGACCTTGGTGATGATTTTTTTTTTAAAGTCTTGAACTGTTTTTATATTCATGGCTGTAGACTGTTTCAACTATGACTTTGATTGAACTAATCAACTGCTGTTTGTCTACACAACAGTGTGACTGGCAGAAGCTGGGGGGTATTGATTATTTCAATCTTGCTGACATCTATAAAGACTGTTGAGCTGTTTAAAAGAAAGTTGTGGCTTGGACAGATCTTAGAACCATTCTGCCATCTCCTGTGTAGACCAGTCTATTGATCTCATAAACCTTATGGATGTACTTCAAATTGTTTTACTTGTACAAACCAATCTAAGAAGAGTTTATCCCTTTAAAAAGCAGCTGCCGGGTATAGAGAGGCTAAGAGTTCAATGCCTCAGAGTATTTGGGGCTAGCAGAAAAAAAATGAAGTTATTTTTCTTCAGATCAAAAAAGACTAAAGGGACAAAGACTCCAGCACATTAATAAATGAGACATGGCCCTTTTCACTGATCCCAGATATTAAAGTTGCTTTTCTAAAGTAAGAGTTTTATTTTTCAAGGGAGACAGGGTCATGGGAGAAAGAAAAAGATCAGAAAATGAAAGGTGATGTTATATCAGACTAGTTATAATTAATAAATGCTATTGAAACACTGTGAGAAATGTCAAGAAGGTAAAACATAATTTTAAGTGGCTATTGTAACTAGAATGCTGTTTTAAAAAATGCTCTCAAATACAAATTTATCTTATTGAATCTAGCTCAGTCACAATTAGATTAAAGATCAGAGGCACACTGAATGATTTCAGCATATACTGGATTAATCTTTTTTACTTCATCATGTGAAAAAAGATAAGTCACTCTATGACCAATGTCTCTTCCTCATTAAGGGAATATTACATAACAACATGTTAGAAGACTTCATAGGATGGGAAATTTAAAATGTATTAAAAAACGGAATAATATAATGATCCCATGTTTTCATCACCCAACTCCAGCAATGGTCAACTCAGGGGCAATGGTGCTCTATGTGGACACCAGGCCATTTTATTACTAAATGACATTTTCGTATGTATCTCCAAATGTAGGAAGTTTATGATCATTTTTATAATTATCACTGATGTTTTATGTTTATAAAATCATTTCTGTCAAGTAATTACTCCAGTTTTTCTTCCCCCACACAACAATTCTCAAACATTTGTGCGGGGGCGAATCATCAGGAAAGCATCTGGGATATGACTTCAGATATGCTTTTTAAACACACATGTTGGACATTATGATATTGTTAATCTGTAGAGCACACTTTGACAAATAGGACTGTAGAAATTCATATTAGAGTTTTCAAGTAATTCAGTAAACTTAAAGGAAAATGTTTCATGTGAAGACCAATTTTAAAGTTTTTCTCCACGTTGATGATAAGTATTTAGAATTCACCAAACAACTTTTTTGGCATTTCCCCTTTTGCTGATTCTACATTTGTTCTGTGTTTAATAATTTTTAAGTTTAATGTAAGTGACATCTAGGTGTTATATTCTTATATAAGTTGTGTTTATATCACCTCTTTTAGGGGGTATTTGTTTTAGAAAGGACATGTTTTGGATCCTGTCAATAATAGTTGCTATGGGAATTATTAAATGCACATTTAATTGTGTAAAATGCGAAGCTGAAGTGCTCTTTGGGAAGGAAGGGTTGAATTTGGATGACTCTTAGAAAAAAATAAACAGTAGCTAATACAGAATGTCATTACTCCTATTAATAAAAAAAAGTTA
>NW_007728128.1:328832-329766 GCF_000696425.1 Galeopterus variegatus | reverse complement strand
AGAAAAAAATAAACAGTAGCTAATACAGAATGTCATTACTCCTATTAATAAAAAAAAGTTAAAAATATATCATACTTCTGGTGGAGAAATGCTTGGGATACTCTAGCTCCTCTTTCTGACTTGGCTCATGGAGAGAGAGGCAAGAAAATGAAAGATGAGCGAAGAGACTTAAAAGCCAGGCTAACAGTTGGCCCGAGTTCTTGGAGTAGAAGGATCACTGTGAGGAAGAGCCAATGACTGCTCATTTTAAAAGTTGTAGGTAAACTCTTAGGGATTCCTACTTGAGAGACAATCAAAAGCTTTCCCTGTTCAAAAAAGTTTAAATAGACATTGAAAAGCACCTTAAGCAAGCATTGTTATAAAAGAAGTGGATCTCTATTGGCCAAAAGGGGAAGTCTGACTGGAAGGATATGTTATCACCAAATGTCCAAAAGAATAATGAAAATCAACTGTTCTGCACATAAAACACCCTTAAAGTTTTGCCTTCATCAGGCTTGCCCATCCTGGACTCCAAATGAAAGGACTTTCCGGCCAGAGATCTAAGTTTTTAGACTTACTTTCTTAAACATTCCAACACTGCACATTTCCTCTTTTGTTCTTCACGTGGTCTCTTTTCTGGTCTCAGGCTAGCCCTAGATATGTCCTTGCTTCATGCCATAAGCTGAGGACATAATTCAGGCTCTTGGGATCATGATTCTGTAGGTCCCTTCCCCTGTCTCCTGAGTACCTAGGAAAAGAAGGACTTAAAAGGTACCTGGATACCTTCTTTGTGTGAAGCTCAAGGTTCTCAGGTTCTAGGCTGGCTCCTATACTAGTTACCCACACCCTTTCCCAGATGCAGTCAAAGACAGATTTCTTTGCAGAATGTTTTAATCCTCTAACAGGTGCTTCAAATTTTGGAAGGAGAGAGATTTTTACTACTAGTCCCCTAGGA
>NW_007728128.1:310079-327841 GCF_000696425.1 Galeopterus variegatus | reverse complement strand
GATTTCTTTGCAGAATGTTTTAATCCTCTAACAGGTGCTTCAAATTTTGGAAGGAGAGAGATTTTTACTACTAGTCCCCTAGGAAAAACAAGCTGCAAGAGAGCACCACTTTCTGTTTAAAGTATGGTGGCTTCCTATATTGCCTCATTCAATAGGGCCTCTGGAGCCTGGGGTCTAGTACACATATGAATGATGGCATGGATAGACCGGGAGGAAGAAAAATAGAGTAATTAAGGTAGAGGCTGGTAACTTCCATCATGTTTAGTTCCTTCTACTTTTAGTATGAATGTAAATGTGGGTGTTGCAGGAAGGCTCGAAGAATATCTCACACCCTGGGCCCAGTGCTACTTAACGTAATTCTCATACAGTTGAAAATATATTTGAGGTCCTCCAAAGTCACCAGTTGTACAAATCAGCTAGAAGTTATTAGTGAATGTAAAAAACATATGAGGTATTGAGGGTTGAAGAAAGCAGTGGAGATAAAATTCATTTCAATGGAAGAAAATATTATAGATAAAAGAATATGGGAAGCTGTGTTCAAATTCTATGATGTTAAGGTAAGTAGGCCAGGAATGGGCTAATAGACAGTACAGGAATACAGATCCTCTCGTGATTGGTGGGTATGCTCCACTAGACCACTGGTCTGTGATCTCTGAGTTGGGCTTTTTTAAGTAGTTTGTGAATTCCTTAAACAGATCAAAAGCCAGAAACCATCATGGAGAAAAATGTTCTTATTTTAGAGGATATGTGCTTAAGCATTTGGCTGCAAAATGTCATAATATCTGCAACTTACATTTAAATAGTTTGTTAAAAAGAGAAAGAGGCATAAAATGAATGTGGCAAAATGTTAGCAATTGGTGATTTCAGTGAAAGCCACCATTCTTTCAATGCTTCTGTGGCTTTGAAAATTTTGAAAATAAATGTTGGACAGTAAAAGAAACAATATAAGCATATTTATAAGTATAAAGGTAAACACAACATAAAATAATCAAAGGGGTTGAAACTGTCTCTGGAGAGAAAAATCTGATAATAGTGGCTGACTGCCATTTTTCATTATATGACTTTAAGTACTGTTTGAGTCTTTAAACCCTGTGAATGTATTACTTTGACAAAAAGTAAACACTGACTTTAAAAGAAAAACAAAAGGAAAAAGACACATCGGAGATCAGATTGCCAGATGCTTCATGGAATCAGAAAATCTTATTGATAACATGCTGGAACAGTTTTACTTACATGTATAAGGAAAAAAAGCACACCATCTAGATGAGACACGCTCACCCCAGGAAAAGGGTTGTCTGGCTATGACAAGGGCTACTGTGAGGCTAATGCTGATGTCATGTATCATGCTCACAGTGCTGATTGTCTAGCTCTTAGTCCTGTTCATGATGCCAATTGTAAAGATAGGCGACCACGCTAGTTGTCACGGCCCTTTTACCTCCTGGTAATCCTGCACTGACTGGGCCGATTGTTGAGCTAATGCTGGGTCTGGAGCTCCCAGACCCCTCAAGCCCATTTACAGACTGGGTCACAAACCCTTCACATGCCAGGCTGGGTCACCAGACCCCTTCATGCTGGTCTATTGGCTAGGTAACTGGCCACACGGTCCTTGGAAGCTGTAGGTCTGGAAAAACATGGCTGTGCAGGGTGGGCACCTGAGGCAGTAAAACACCAGCCAAAGAGGCGCTGCCTTGCAGGCCCATGTACTCCACCCACACACAATGTTTATAGAATGACCGTGAACTGGCTCCAAGGTGAGAGGATCCTGACCGAATTGTTCCATTTTCCCAACAAGGGTGATATCCACATAAGGGAGCAAGCCAGGGATAAACTATAGGAAATCTAGGGGTCAGGAGAGGTCCACTCAATTCGGACTTTCTTAAGAAGTAATCTGTGAAGAATTACAAGACCTTGGGCATTTCACAAATCAAACGACATCACATTTGATTTTACTGACTCACTGTGAAAGTCATTGTTTATTTCTTAGCTTCCTGGATAGGTTGTAAGTGCCCAAGAGAACTACTAACTACTGATTCTGGTTCAAGAGGTCGGAGATCAACAAGGTCTCTGAGGAAAAGATCACAGTGGGTAAAGAAATGCAGGGAGCTACCTTCACATTCTGTGATTGTGATGGTGAAAAGCTCACCATTCTTGTTTTTACATTTTTATTTAAATGCTTTTTAACAAAAACCTCAGGTGTCCTGAGAGGGGGAAACCCTCTGAAGATGCTTCTCTGTGTCACAAAGGTTATATCAATATGCTGGCCTCTGCTTTGATCTCTAAAAGGGAGTAAACTCTCTGGCAAGAACAAGGCCCCAGGCACTGATTGATTATATGATAGTACTCTTCACTATGGCGTATAGCTGTTTGATTTCTTTGAGATTCCTTCCTTGCAGAGAAACTATCTGTCTGGAGACCTGGCACAGATTTAGCAAGTGATATGATCATGGCAGTTGGTTGGGCAGGATATGTAGGCAATGATATGGTGGCAGTAGTCAGAAGTCATAACAGTATTGTGCGAGTATGGAGAGCTATAGCCCCATAGGAACTAGTGTGGTCATAGGTAATAGCCAGGGTGGGTCCTGGACTATTGAGTAGTCTGGGTAGTAGGCAAGTGACAGGACTAAGTAGTTGCCATGCTCCCTGTATGTGATTTAGGAGGATAATCAGCAATTTTTTTAAAAAAAAATTTAACTTCTCAATATACATTGTCATTGATTTTCGTGACCCTTTACCCATTCCTCTTTCTCCCCTTCCTCTTTCCCCTCCCCACACCCCTACATCATATCTGTTCACTTGTCTTAACAATTTCAAGGAATTGTTGTGATTGTTGTGTCTTCTTTGCCCCCCTACACTTTATTTGTTTGTGTGTTTATTTATTTATTTTTAGCTCCCACAAGTAAGTGAGAACATGTGGTATTTCTCATTCTGTGCCTGACTTGTTTCATTCAATATAATTTTCTCTAAGTCCATCCATGTTGTTGTGAATGGTCATATTTCATTCTTTTTTATAGCAGAGTAGTATTCCATTGTGTAGGTATACCACATTTTCCGTATCCACGCATCTGATGATGGATGTTTGGGCTGCTTTCAACTCTTGGCTGTTATAAATAGTGCTGCAATAAACATGGGAGTACAGGTATGACTTCAGCATAATGATTTCCATTCCTCTGGGTATATTCCCAACAGTGGAATAGCTGGGTCACATGGTAGATCTATCTGTAATTGTTTGAGGAACCTCCATACCATTTTCCATAAAGACTGCACCATTTTGCAGTCTCACCAACAGTGTATGAGAATTTGTTTTTCTCCACAACCTCTCCAGCATTTATCATTCTCAGTCTTTTGGATATTAGCCATCCTGACTGGAGTGAGATGGTATCTCAATGTGGTTTTGATTTGCATTTCCTGGATGCTGAGTGATGTTGAGCATTTTTTCATGTGTCTGTTGGCAATTCATATATCTTCCTTTGAGAAATGCCTATTCAGCTCCTTTGCCCATTTTTTAATTGGGTTATTTGTTTTTTTGCTGTAAAGTTGTTTGAGTTCCTTGTATATTCTGGATATTAATTCTTTGTCAGATGTATATTTTGCAAATATTTTCTCTCACTCTGTTGGTTGTCTTTTCACTCTGTTGAGACAATCAACAATTTCAACAGGAGGGTTAGGCTTACACGACCAAGGTGTAGACGATGATGTTGCTGGATATTTCTGAATTTAGGGCCAGTGAATCTGGACTTTAATCTTCTTTCTCTGCTTTGTTATTCCATTCTTGCTCCTGGGTGGGGTACCAGAATTACATAGCCTTATTAGTCACCGATCTTGTGTACTGTCAAAGTTGGTAAATGATCTTAGTGCCCATCTGATTATAGATTGTCAGAAGCTGCAGCTCAGTACTGAGCTACCTTGGAGGCGATGTGATCCAAATGGCATTGCTTCAAGATAGAGGAAAGATTCTGACCCACACCAGACTTTGTGTAAGTGAGCAATAAGCTTTTATTATGTCAGGCCCCAGAGAATTTGGTGTATCTTTACTGTGGCAGCTGGAGCTGATTATCCTAAGTGGGATATGACTTGGAATAAGAAATGGAAGATCTCCAGGTCCAATGGCATCAGGGACTTCAGATGCACTGGTGGGGTAAGGATGCTGAGTTCTAAAGTAAGAATACGCAAGAATGTAGATTCCATAGCTGTGATTAGATTGCCTTCCTGGTGCAGCATTAGGAGGACTGCTTCAGCAGCCGCCATGTGTCAGGCTCTGCAAGAAATCTCAGTTGCTGCTTAGGGAGACTCATGCAAGGAGGCAGAAGCTCATAAAAGGTGTTACTTTAGAGTGCCCTTTTGTGTGCATCCCATATATCTTCCTGAGGAATCCTGGTGAAAGGGGCGTGAAATAACTGCCTGATCTCCAGTCCTGGATCAAAAGGAGACTAAGTCAGTCATTTAGTGTTTGATCAGATCCATCACCACCCTTCTGCAGCTCTCCTCTGTATCACTAGGGGTTGTTCCTGTTGTTTGCCATTTGGTTTGGCCAAATGGAGGGAATGGAAGGAGACTGGAAGCCAGAAAAGTCGAGAAGCCAGAGTTTTATTTCCTCTCTCACTCTGACTTGGGAGATATTTATGTTGGCTGTGCCTCTTTTTGCAGAACCAGCTAACCATTCACTTCTTCCCTCTGCAGACCTAATTTATATTGTCTCTCCTTGGCTCCTGGGTCCTAGTAATTCTGTATTCTTTTTTATCCTTGTAGACATAGGGGTAGTAGTGACTTTCTGCTGTCACTAACATAAGGCTTCTCTCATCACCCCTTTTGGTTTTGCATCTTTTCCAACACTTTTGTAACTAGTTTTCTGTATTCAAGATCTCTTCTGAACTACCTGGAGAGGGTTCTGTTTTCCTGATCGGATCTGATGTATTTGGGCTTTAGAGCTTGCAGAGGTCCTAGGAACCAGGTTTGGATGAGTAATGCATGGGGATGGACCTCTAGACATAGGGAAAAGACAGAGGGTGATACCTTCAGTTGGTGAGGAGATCTGGAAAAAATTCTTGACAGAATGAAACCATGAGGGAAGAAGACATCTTTAATGGGGTAGCCATGTTTGAGCCGTTAGGTAAGAAGTGTGCATACTCTGTGCCCCAGGAGCCATGTTTTGGTCTCTCAATTTTGAGTAGGCATATTTGGGAAATCCTCAGAGTATCTAACTAGCTCTCTAGCAGGCCCTGAATCTGGGTTACTCTCTAATAAACTCTCCTAATAAACAATTATACTCACTATCTCCTGGCATCTAGGGGAATACCTAGACCTTAGTAAGACAGAAACCTTGTCTCTGTAATGTTGAACTTTCAAGAAAGGGCTGGTCTTCTAAGGTCAGTTTTCTTTTCTATTCAGACGGTTTGCCTTCTGCAGATGGTAAGGCCCACATTCAGATTCTCACCCACTTGCTAGTAAAGGGATTGGGCTGTGCCAGGGCCTAAAAAACTCAGATTCAGGTTCACAAATGCAATTACTGAGGTGAAAACAGAGACAAAAATAATTAATAAAATTTTCACTTTTTTCTGAACACAGTGAAGCGTTATTTAAAAGATAAATGTAATTAGCACTGCCTATTGATACAATAGAATTTTTTTTTATCAACTTAATGACCAAATAGGAAAATGCACTACGTTCTACCAATAGTAGTTAACATAGACCTAACTAATTTTCATTTCCATTTTGGATCATTTAGTTAGTGTTCCAGTATAATCTTTAAGCAGTCACTTAGAAACTACTTTAATTGGTTTCATTAAGTTTCTACTCAATTCTTCAAATATAATTTACTATTATTTTTCTTTAATTAAGTGCATTTACATGTTTGTAAAGAACAAATGATGCCATAATAATATCCTTTAAAAATTTTAGTATAAGTATCCAGATTTTCTACTCATAGGAAGTTCACTATTCACACTGAAATGTGAGAGAAAAAAGAAAGAGGTGAACTTAAATGCCATGAACTTAAATTTGTTCTAAGCTTTTGGAGAGAAGATATAAATTGCTAAGGAGGAACTTTAAAGACCAAACCGAAAAACACTCCATTTCTTTGCAGTATGCTTCATTTCATACATTTTTTAAACTTAACCAAGGCAATATGTACTCGTGGTGGCAGAGATGTTCCAGGATTGTTTGCACAATTCTGCTCAGGCAAACTGGGTCAGGCAAGGAGGCATGATTGAAATGGCAAATCATTCTAGTTCTCTTTCACTTCTCTCTTCTATCAAGCTGTCTGTAACCTATCATTTAAGGCCAACTCAAGTCTTACTTCCTTTGTACAGAATTCCTTTTTTGGGAACCCTTTTTTGGGAATTCCTTTTTTGGGAACGCCTTTCTAACCTCTAGTTTTACTGTTAGTGCTTGTAATTAGCACATTACATAGTGGAAATTTTTATTCCAATTTTTCCATTGCACCATCTAATATATATATTTTCCCTTCAGATATGACATTGTTTAAATTGAAAAAAGAATCTGGAGGGCAATGTGTGCATTTTGGGAAAAATTCAAGCAATGCCCAATAGTTAAAATGCTGTCTTTCTATTTTTCCTCTCCAAGCCTACTTCCCTCCCAGATGTAACCACCTGAACTCAACAACTTACACACGTGCACCTTAATGCTTCTGTGCCTCTGCCTGCCATTTTTTCTCAAACTGGAATGCATTCTCATATTCTCTGTTCATCTTTCAAGACTCTTAAAGGAGACATGCTCTATAAACTCTTCCTTGATACCCTCAGTCAGCATTCAGTATTTTGTACTCTGTACTCCTTCAATATGCTGCCTGTATGACTATTTAGCACTCATTTTATTCTTGTTTGATAACGAGTTCTTTAACCTATCAACTTTAGTATGATTTACTTTCTTTGAGGGAAGATGCCCATTTTACTCATCTCTGCATCTCCTACAAAATCCAACACAGCCTTATTATATGTTTAAGTCATTGAATTGGATGTATATAATATGATTTTTTCATTATCTGTTTCATGAGGATTTGTCACAGCCAGACTGTCAGCATCTTTGGGGCAGGGACTGAGATGTTTGCTTTTCCAACCCAGTAAAAATTAATTAAAATATTGCAACCACATCTTTCTGTAGCAATGTTATGGTCTGAATTTCCACCAGTAGTCATGCATTGAAATTTAATACCCACTGTGGTGGTACTAAGAAGTGTGACCTTTTGGGAAGTGATTAAGTTATGATAGCTCTGCCGTCATGAATGGATTAGGGCCCTTGAGAGAGTGGGTTCCCTCTCTTCTGCTCTTCCACTACATGAGGACACAGCATATATCCTCTTATAACCTACCGTGTGCAGACATCTAGATAGTGCCACCTATGAGGAATGAACTCGCACCAGACATTGAACCTACTGGCACATTGATCTTGGATCTTGGACTTCTCAGCCTCCAGAATGATGACAAATTTCTGTTCTTTATAAATTACCCAGTCTAAGGATTTTTATCATAGCAGCATAAATAGGCCAAAACAAGTGCTTTGTTTTTAAGAGTTATTTTATATACATTCTTTTGAACTTCACAACATCCTACATTAGCAGGCTGTATTATTCTAGAGGAAAAGGAAATACATGTGTTTTGGAGTCAGACAGACCTGAGTTCGAATTCTTGCTCAGCTACCTGCAAATTATGAGATCTTGGGAAACTTCTTTAAGCTCTGTTAGCCTCAATTGTCTCATACGAATGACTAAAGGCTAGTCTTATAGAATTGCTGTCATGAATGCATAACATGCATGTAAAGATGTGTAACACATATGAGGCATTGAGTATAAGTGAAGATTCCCTAGGAAATAGAGGCTTAGATCAGCTAAAGGATTTTCCAAGGACATGTGACTATCATTTGCAAATGACAGCAAAGCCAGGACTGGAATCTAGGCCTCCTGAATCTATGTGTGTTCCCATGCCTGTCTGCTTGTGCCTTAAGTTGGGGCTGAGGCTAAAGATCCCTGCAGGAAGCTGTAAACAACTCTCCCCTGCTATCATCCTGCTACCACACATACTCCAAGGCCTAAAATACTACCGCAGGCTGCCACCTCCTGGCACAATGAGGAAACTGAGGCTTTGAGAAGTTAAGTGGCGTGGCCAAGGTCAATTAGCAATCTAGAAGTCATGCCCACCTTGTTCCCCTCACTCTTGCCTTGTGTGTGACTAAGACATTGTGGTTTCATCTGTATTGACCCTGTGTGGAGGAGACAGAGCTGCAGCAGTGGGAACATCAGTGTCAGGCCTGACTTCAGAGCATCACAGAGAAAGACAACAACCTGCTACCTACTGGCAAGCTAGTTTCAGAGCACTATGATGATGAGAATGATGAAGATGAGGAGGATAATAAAGACTCAGAGAATGAGGACATGCAGGATACGGGCAAAATGAATGATTAAGGTGAGTAACCTGGTGATGGAGAAGTCAGTGAGGTGGATGTGGAAGGCAATGAACAGGATCAGGATCAGTGTAAAACAAAGGTAGACAAAGCAGGGTAGTCTCAGGGCTGTTACACTCCAGGCCCACCTGCCCTACACTCACACTCCCTGCAGAACCAACTCATGGCCTTTTTTTTTTTTTCCTTTTAAGAAGAAAAGAAAACCCACTACAGAAGAGACTTCTGCTCACCTGCTCTATTCATGAGGAAATGTCACATCAAAGCCATCTTTGAGTAAGGAAATGCAGAGAGTAAAATTGTCAGTAATTTATTAAACTGCAGAGGTTTATTTGTTTCCCATGAGTGAGTGTCTAGTTAACATAAAGTGGTTAAAATCAAACATCCAATAATTGAAATTATTTCCCATGAAGTGGAACCACACAGAAATAGGTATTGAGCTGTAGTGACTTCCGCTTATCCCAACTCATTCTTTCTGTCAACTGTGCTACCTCTCCCTTCCTTATTAGAGATTTGTACAAATTTAAACAAAGTCAAATTAGGTTGGAAAAAAGGCAATGTGGCATGTGTATAGTTAAGCAAGAAGTTTTCTTTTATGAAAAGAATAAGCCTTCCCACACATTCAGTCAATGTGCTCCAAAGTAAGGAGCCACTTTAGACGACTGGCTACTCACGATCAGGGAAACTAACTAGAAGAGGTAAAAGAAATAGGAAACTTAGAGGGACTTGGAGCTCCTGTGATGTTAGAGAAACATTTACTGGGAGGATTTTGAAGAAGTAAAATTAACGGCAATTTCTGAATTTCTATAGTATGGATCAGAGCTTCTCAAGTTGTAATGCACATACGAATCACCTGGGGATCTTGTGAAAATGCAGATTCTGGTTCAGTAGGCTCACGGGAGGTCTCTAGGTTTTCCTTCTGTAACAGACTTCCAGTCAGGCTGATGCTGCTGGTCTATGGACCGTACGTTAAGCACTAAGGTTTTAGACTGCGTTGACCATTTCTGGGTTACTAAAACACTGTGATTTCCTAAATAGTTGCAAATGTTTGCATTTTGAAAAAAATGCATTGGCAGCAGTAAACATGTCCAAAATAGTAGTGTTCTTATCTGAATTAATGATGCTGAAGAGCCAAATAATGAGTCAAAAATAAAACCCACAATGAGCTTGATTCACAGTGAAATCATCCTCAGAACTTGTTTTACTCCACATGAACCAAAATAGTAGTGTTCTTATCTGAATTAATGATGCTGAAGAGCCAAATAATGAGTCAAAAATGAAACCCACAATGAGCTTGATTCACAGTGAAATCATCCTCAGAACTTGTTTTACTCCACATGAACATAGGCCCACATTGTTTCTCATGTCTCTAAGTGCTGAGTTATTCATGTGAATGCTTCAGAGAGCCTCCTATAAATCAAAGGGAGAGAAATGAGTTGGGAATACTAATAGTGAGAAATTTTGAGCTCCTAACCTGACTTACCTGGCTACTGTCTTGGTTATTTTTCTCTTGTTCTGACCAAATCATTCCTGGTGATTTAACTGCCCCTGAATATAGCCCCAGAAACTCCTTCATTGTGGTTTGTGATTTTTAAGCTCTGTGAATTTAAAGCCTTGTCAGATGGATATTAGAGTTGATATTGAAATCTCAAAGAGCTTTGTGAGAGACCTTCTTGAGAAGATTTGCAATGGTTCATCCAAATGCTTTTTCTTGGTTAGCAAGGTTAGACTAATGTGACTCTATCATAACAATGATTATTTGTGATAGAAACACCTGATCAAACTCAATTTGTAGCAATACTTTTGTCATTCTATTTAATAATAATAAAATATTCTCTCCCCCTCCCCCAAACAATTTGGCTTATGTAAGGATTGAACTATTTTTATACATGAATTTCATTCATTCTCTTCATTTCTCTTGATTTTCTTTTGATAAATGACCCCTGAATATTAGGGGCTGGAATTTGACCAAGCACCTTAATACCCTGATCTGAGTAGTAAAAAGTTGAGCACATTACAAATTATATATAAAGCTTTAAAAGCAGATTGAAATGATCATTAATATGATACCAATGGTTTTATGATATGAAAACATTAGCCTTTGATAACACTTTGTCTTACTAGCCTTACAAGATTGCTGTGAAGATCAAATGAGATAGTGCCTTTAAAAGTGATTTGTAAAGTCAAAATGGTAGTTCTGTCATAAGTTTTTACTTCTACCAATCCATTTTACTTAAGGCCACCAGATTAATCTTAAAGCATCACTTTGATTACATTATTTCCTAACTCAAATACCTTCAATGCCCATCCCAACCTCTTTTTGATGAATTGGGTGTGGCTTCCCTTGGCATTTAAGAAACAACAACACACTGCCTTTCCAGCCTTATCTCCACCTATTTTCTTGTGTTAATCTCATATTTCAAGGCTACTGGGTTACAGTATACCACCCCTGAGTTCCTGGGAAACCAAATTTCTATTATTGTTTCTTGGATATGTCTATCTGTTTGTTCCATAGGGACAATACCAAATATATCCAAAATTAAGAGCATTAATTATTATCCATTCATTGCCTATGTCAGAATAAGGGAGGTTTTCATTTGTTTGTTTTACCTATACCTTTCTCTCAGGCCCACCCTCAATTAGAAATGAGTTTTTCTTTACCTAAATTTTTCCCTCAGGCCCACCTTCAATTATTACGTACATCCATTAATTCTGTCAGTCACTTTTTCAGGCCTAATGTCTAGTGGTTCTTTTATTGAACAGATATTTATAGAGCATCTGCCATGTGTTGGCTATTGTATCAGTTTCCTATTGCTCTTGCAACATATTACCACAAACTTGGTGGCTTAAAACAACACATTTGTTATGTTAACCTCTGGAGGTCAGGAGCCCAAATGGATCTGACTGGACTAAAATCAAGGAGCTGGCAGGGCTGCATTCCGTCTGGAGGCTCTAGAAGGGAATCCATTTCCTTGCCTCACCTTCTAGATGCTACTCACATTTCTTGCCTTGCAGCCCCCTTTCATCTTCAAAGCTTGCACTCACATCATTCCAGTCTCTGCTTTTGTTGTCATCTTCCTTTCTTTGGCTCTGACTCTCCTGCCTTGTTCTTTCACTTACATGTATTGTCATGATTACATTTAGGGCCCACCTGGATAATCCAGGATAGTCTCTTCTTTTCAATTGTCTTAACTTATGATTAAGTTAATTGACACCTGCAGTCACTTTTGCCATATTAGGTAATATATGCACAGGTTCTGGGTATTAGGGTGAAGACATCTTGGGGGTTTGGGGGGTTGGGGCAGCAGTGGTGGCATGATTCTGCCTACAACTGCCTTCCTAAGCAGTGTGAATACAAAAGTCAATATCACGATGTAGTTTCTGCCCTCAAGGAAACCAAAGAGAGAAGTCAAATGAAAGGACTTGTACAATGTAGGGGGTTTGGGGGGTTGGGGCAGCAGTGGTGGCATGATTCTGCCTACAACTGCCTTCCTAAGTAGTGTGAACACAAAAGTCAATATCACGATGTAGTTTCTGCCCTCAAGGAAACCAAAGACAGAGAAGTCAAATGAAAGGACTTGTACAATGTACTGTAATTAATGCTATGAAATTATAATGAAAACTATATGAAATTTTCGAGGATCAGAAAAGGCTTTGAAAAGAAGTGATATCTTAGACATATGATTAGAATTCTATTTGAGTCTCTTTTTACATTTTAGGAGGCAGGCTAATGGCACCAAAATAAGTTGGTACAGTAATCTAGTCTCTAATAGCATTAAGCAATCTGATTCTATCACTTTTATAGTGGTAGGCATACTGGCTTAATACAGATATTAGTTCTACTCCAAAGATATAAATATGGGTACTGTATCAATATATCATATTCATATACATATGAGGGTACTTCAAAAAGTTCATGGAAAGATTCATTTTGCCTTTCAACTCTATTTTCCACAAACTTTTTTGAAGTACCTTTGTATTTTTTATGTATATATTATACATAATTCAACCCCTATATAAGCAATATAACATGTATGTACATGGCACTTTTCTGTGAGCAAAAGGGAATAGAGAAAGAAACCAGGCACAAATTTTGCCCTCTGGGAACTTACACTCTAGAAGGGATAGAAGACTTGCACATAAATATTCATAAAAATATGAGGCAGAAAGAAATGTCTGCCATAAGAGAGATACATATAAAGTACTGTGTATATAAAGGGCTGGAAGGGAATATTTTCGTCTTAGAGAAAGCAGGGAAGACTTCACAAATAATTTCTGATTTGAGTTAGTGTCTCTAAGGATGGATGATAGGGCTTTGGTCATGTTGGTGATGAGAGAAAATAACACAAAAAAGGGGCACATATCTCCATATTGCTCCTAGGTAGAGGGGGAAAAAGTTCCTGCTGGAGATCTTTGAGTCTTTGAAGAAGCAGTAGAAGAGACGTGAATTCTAATTACAATTTTATCTATACCAAGCAGAATTATTCACACACTTCTATCGCTTCCACCAAGTCTTCAGAAGTATTTCTGCTGCAGTGCTGTAAGGGAAATATGTAGAAATAAAGCACACACTTCCTTGCTGAAACGGGAAAGATAAAGAAATTCACAAGGGAGAACAATACTGTGACTAAACATTTTCAAGAGAAAACACAGAAAAGTTTATAGCTTTGAGAAGTTATTCCATAATAATTTATTCAGTACATATTAAGCACTGACTCTGCAAAGCAGTGTGATAGATGATGTGTTAACTATAATGACCTTAATACACAGTCTCTAATTTCAATCCACTGAGTGTGGGAGGAAAAACAGAGACCAAGCACCGTACAAAGCAGTGTGTGATTCATGCTACATGGTTAGGATATAGAAGTAGAAATTCAGATCAGTTCTAGTGGGTATGATTAGGGAATACTCAAGGAAGAAACGCCAGCTGAATCTAGACTGGAAGAATAAGTAGGACTGTAATAGACAGGCGCATGTACATAGGGCTGGGGAGAAGGTAAATTGGTAGGTATGAAATTCAGGCAAAAAGAATAGCATGAGAAAAATCATGGAGGAAGGAAAGGCAAGACATTTTTAGGGATTGTACATACCCTTTTTTCTCTTAAATATGAACTGAGCAGTGGGCATCAGGAATATAAGAGCAAATAAGAAAGTACCTGACTTCAAGGAATTTATAGACTTGATGGTGTTAAAGGGGAATAGATTAAAATAAGGTGTGGTTTATGTTGTGACAGAGATAAAACAGAGTCAAGTGTTTACCTGGCCTGTGAGTCACAAAGAGCAGGGAGGGCCACCCAGAGGAGCTAGCATCTGAGCTGAGTCCTTGGGATCCGACTATGAGTTGGTCACACAAAGAGAGGAGAGACAGAGGAAAGACCAAGAGCACAGTGAGTTTAAGGAACTTCAGAACGGCTCTTTGTCATTGGAGTCCAGGCTACATGAGAAGGGAACAGGAAAGCCTGTCAATATAAAGAGCAGCTGGGTCATACAGGATTTTGGAGACTAGGTAGGAGGCTGTTTTAATGTTCAGGTCAGAGTGGGTAAAGGATGAAACTATAAAACGGCAATGGGGATTAATACAGAGAAGAATGCAGATGAGGTAGATATGGGACTCATGGGAAGGAGATTCCTCAGAACTTAGCCTAATTGGGAGGGATTTTTCACAAGAGCTCTCCATGAATGTGTTGCTACAGAGAACAGTGATGAAAACACGCTCCGGAGTAAAGCCAAGGGTAGACGGTAGCAAAGGCTATGAGTTACACCCAAAGGGAGAGAATAAAAGAAGATCGCAAACAGGAAAAGAAATGTTGTGGGCCATGGAGAGCAGGAGAAGTGAGAGAGAAACTGAGGAAACACTGGATTTAAAATGAGATGATTTTTGCATAGAGATTAGTGTAGACAAAACTAGGTGGAAGGTTGCTTTTGTAATTAAGTCACCTTAGCTGGTTAAATGCAACTTGATAGATCTTTTTACCTGATGTACAGAAGTTTTATTAGTTGATTGGCTAAGATCTTTAAGGCTGAATCCTCTTAAAAAAAATATCATGAGACTCAGATCATTTCTCCACTTTCCTGTATTGTTGGTCTACACAGCAAGGAGAAGACATTATATTTCCTGGTAGATGAGCATAGCCACCTCCGTATTAAACATATATAAATCTGTAGTTTTATATTTCATGATTTTCATTGAGAAGGATTTTCTAATTTAGAATAGGGAGAGAAAATGTAGTTTAACATGGGAGGTGAACTGTGGAAAATTCAAGAGGAAATTGACAAGATTGACTCGTGTTGATGGATAATATCTTGATGACTGCTTCTTCACTCCTAAGTGTTTCTGTGAAAATATTGATTCCTTCAGCTTCAGCTCCAGCTAAAGCCCTCTATATTTTCCCCTGGTTTTACAGCCATTGAAACAAACATATGTGCTTACTATTCAAGGAATCTTTTAGTTGCCAGAGGAAAAAAGAAAAACTTAGTAAATACTTAATAATATATTTATATATTCTCCCTCCTTAACACATCTTTTCAGTTTCTCCTCCTCTTATCCCTTTCCTAACTTCCCCCAAATTTTTATTGGAAACCGTGCACACATTGCTAAGCTCTTTTGTTTTGTCTCCCAAAATATTATGCAGTCTTTGCATAGAATGGTGACCTGATGCAGACATAAGATATATGGATGTTTGTTAAGCATACTTAGACCACTAAGTAAAGGGGTTCTCCATATGTAGTATCACCCACACAGTACCCAGTTAACTTTTCATCACGTTTTAAAACAAGCATAGCTTCATGGCATGAGTTTATTCATTGTTGCTAAAAGCCTTCATAGAAATCTGAACAAGAATAGTTTCTGTAAAATATTCTTCAACTCTAGTGTGGAACCTTTTATTACTTCTTTTTAGGATTTTTTTTTTCTTTTTTCTTTTTCTTTAATAGCTGTTTAGAGGCTCTTTATGGCTTGGAGTGAAAAAATAGAGAAATAAGCCATATAGCAGGGTAGGAACCCCAAGAACCAACCTCAAAAAATGATGACCACCGAATAAGAGATGCAGTAAAGGTCTTGGGCAATGGATAAAGAAATTAGGCAAACACTTAAATTCAATATTTCTCAGCAACAGAAGAAAAAGTGATCAGAGGACTGTCTATTCAATTGTTGTACAGTCTAGGAAGAAACCCAAGACCACCAAGTAGGGTAACTTAAAAACTCGAGACAACTCCTGTTGACTTTAAGATACCTTACTTGATAGAAATTTCTGGCAATCCTATGTCAGCATCTATCAGGCATTTTGTTTAGGTCTTTAGTAAGTCTGGGGGCAGCTGAAGATAGGATGAACGGGAGGAGGGAACTTCTGTTCTTTTCTGACTCCAAACTAGATCACAAACACTCAGCCATCACAGTTCTTTTCTTTTCGTTGCTTTTCTTCTGATTATAGGGTTTGGCAAACTTGTTATTCTTAAGCTATTTTAGTGTTGAGTGGCACTTAAAAAAATATGGTCTGTACATGTGAATATACTTCATAACTCAAAGCCCCATAAGAGCACACATGTGCAGATTGGGATCATAAGTCTGAGGGCTTCCCTTCACTGGATAACTTACAAACTTTTTGGGATAGTGATTGGAATTGGATGTCACATACTACGAGGACAGGCAGGTTTCAGTCACAGGCATGTAAGAAGACAGAGGTAGTAACAATCCTCATGTGGTTTGTCTAGCATCTTGCTCTTCTACAGTCTTGTAGATTTCAGTGGCTGAGAATAAAAATTCTCAGTTGTACAATAAAACAATTCATTTTACTCATGCCTCTCATGTTTGAATTGCATTAACATGGTGCCTTATCTGGGAATAAATGAACCTAAATCTCCTCCTTACCTGATATGTCAATATAAATTTTAGATAGATCAAAGATTTAACTGTCAACAATGAGGCTTGTCAGTGCAGAAGAAAATACGAGTAAATTTAAAAAAATATCTTGGAGAAAGATTTTGTAAGCAAGAAACAAAACCTGAAAAGCATAAAGAAAATACTGATGCATTTAAATAATAGATCATAAGCATTCCTGCCTAGAACAAAATAACATAAAAATCAAAGAGAGTTGAGCAAAATTATTTACAACAAATATGACAAAATGTACTGATTTTATTTATCTACAGAGAGCTCTTGTAATTCCATAAGAAGAGATTAATAAACAAATAAAAATATATACAAAGTAAAGGGATACATTTAATATAAAAAAGAAATACTATGGCTTATAAGCTTAAGAAAAGATGCATTACATCAATTTAAAAAGGAAAATTAATACAGTAATGATATTCCACTTATATTAAAATGGAAAAGATAAAAAATTGATAATTACATTTGTGGCTAGAGGGTAGGGAAACAGGTACTTTAACACACTGTTCGTGGAAATGTAAATTTGTATAACATCTTTGGAAATCAAGCAAGAAATAGTTAAGAAAGTGAAAATATCCTCTGATCCAAACTTTCTATTTGTAAGAATTACCCCTTAAGTGTACTTCCCTTCATGTGCATAAATGTTGAAGGATTACATTTCTTATAGTACTTTTTGTTTTTCTTTGCATTAACAATCACCATTTTGTTTGTTTAGTTTTCTACATTCTTCCCAAACTTAGCAAAAGAATTGTAAAATCTATACAAATAATATATTTTTTTCACATGATGAAATATGTTAGATACTCTATTGGTTTTAATTTGTTCTAGAGATATTCTTAGTAGGGTTCTATAGCCTCCTGAGCCATGGCCGTGGTTTTCTTTTGATCTCTCCCCTAGATCCATGTCTCCTCGGACTGATACACTGGACTAATATTGTGGTTTAGATATAAAATTCTAGGTTGATTATAATTTTCCCTCAAATATATGAAGTCATTTATTCAATGTTCTCTACCTTTCAGAACCGATGTTGAGAATCTCTTTTGCTCATCTCTGGAAGCTTTAGAAACTTTGCTTTTTTTCTGATGTCCTGACATTTTGTGACGTGTGATTGAATGGGTGCTTTTTCCACCCATTATATGGGTAGTTGGTGGGCCCTTTCAATTATAAACTCATGTCCTTTAAATCTGGAGCATTTTCATGTATTATTTCTTTTAGTATACTCCTATTTATTTTACTATAAAATATAAAATGGGTACAGAAAAGCCTCATGAATAAACGTTTGGTTTAATATATCATCATAATAAAAGTACTCTGGAAAAAAGATCCAGATTAAGCAACAGAACTTTGCAAGCCACCCCAAAATTCCTCCACGTGCACCATCTCAATCACTATCTGAGTGTTTGCTATTCACCTTGTGTTTCTTTCTTTCTTTTTTTTTTTTTTTTTTTTTTTTTTTTTTTTTTTT
>NW_007728128.1:283842-309335 GCF_000696425.1 Galeopterus variegatus | reverse complement strand
GGAGCGCCGCCACACTCCCAAGCGGCGCACTGTAGCAGTGCGCCACCGGGCCGGCCCCACACCTTGTGTTTCTTTATAGTTTTATCAACCAGGTGTCCTTCATGAAGTAGTAATTTCTTTTTAAAAAGTTTTCATACGTTTCTTTTCATCTATATGTTTTAACAACCATATCTTTTCCGTGCAATTTATTTATTAAAGAAACCAGGACATCTAATTGGTAAAAATTTTAATAGTCTGAATTTTGCTGATTTCATCTCCGTAGTCCTTTTCCTGTGTATTTTTCTGTACCTGTGTATTTTCTGACAGTTGGACCTAGAGACTTCATAAAATTCAGGTTTGTTTTTGGGTGCAAGACTTTTTCGGAAGTGGTGTGTACTTCTATCCTGGAGGCATGTGATGACTCATTGTTTCTGTTTTTGTGATGTTACCAGCCATTAATGATTAATAGCTAGAAACACTGATTCATTAAGAGTGACAAGAAGGTGAAATTCTAATACAATGATTCCTTCTTTTATTAGCTGAAATACTTCTACAAAGAGCAACATTCATCTACGGTTTGTCTACCCAGCTGTATAGATCATAGAGGAATGGCAGAAACCAATTCTTTAATCTTTCTCTTAGTTTTCAAAACAGTGAGCTGTATTCCATCCTCCATAAGTGACAGATGAGTTTTCTTTTTAATCATTATTAACTTAAGAATTTAAATTTGATTACTTTTAATTAATTGAGATTATCCTTATTGATGCTGTAATTGCCACATCTTTAGATAGTGGGTTCTCCAAGTTGGGTCCTGAGTCCTTTGGATACATCCCTAGAAGTCTTGACAAGATGTTCCAGGTTCACTTTGTGTGGTTTGTTCCCAGACCTGTCTTTCTGTGTGTATGCATTTGTATTTGTGGTGTGAGTTTTAAGCAGGGAATGTTATTTTAATACCACAATTCGGGCTTAGGGATGCTTATTTCTACTGGCTTAGTCATTGCTTGCATAACTTCTTTTTAGTTTTTATTCGGATACATCCACTTAAAATCTAAACCATGGGATTTTTACGTCACCACATCAGAATATCCTTTCTTCTGCATAGAGACTGCTGGTTCTCAAAGACAGTGGAGATGATAGAATTAGCATATCACAATATTCCTCATTTTCTGCATTTCACATTATACAGAAAACAGTCTCAGAGTAGCAATAGCACTACTACCACCATAAATATGATTATTGAAAGTAATTAATATTTTTGCTTGATTTTTCTATTATTTTCATATTTCTTATGTGTGTACTGTGTCTTCATTGTCAGGGCATGTAGCCATTATGCATTGTACTTTCCACCTTATAGCCCTCACTCACCACATTTAGCCTTAGATTTTTGAGTAAAAGTGTATTTAGTACCCATTGTCAGTCCTTATATTGTTGCCACCCTTCTGTGTGTTTGAAGGTCCTTTTCCAGTAAATTTCTCAGGAAGCATTTTTAGAAACAATATTTCTTAAGTTCTTGAATGTCAGTAATAGTTTGTCTATGTCCTTCATATTTGTAGTAAAGTTATTTTATGACTGGGTATAAAAATTACTGGCTTACGTTCCCACTTCCTGAGTATCTTACATATACAACTTCATTTTCTTCTGGCATAAAGCATCGCTTTGAAGTATGATGACAGTCAAATTATATTATAAAAGAGTGTCCATTTTAAGAGACTAGGTCTTTTTTACCTGGATGTGAATCACCAAAGGGTTTTTACTTTGATATTCAATAATCTTACTAAAATGTCTTGATGTTGGTCATTTATGATTAGTTTTCAGATACTCAGGGTTTTCTTTGGAAATGTCATATCAAGTCTTTTTCTATTATATTGTGAATTTTTTCTTGAATTACAGGTTTTATTGTATTTGTTCTGTTCCCTTGTTTTGGCTTTCTTTTTTGTGGATTCCATATTGATGTATGTTGAGTGTTCTTTGTCTATCTTCTTGTCACTATCCTTCATTTTTTTTCTTTTTTCTTTCTTTCTCCCTCCCTACCCTACTTTCCTTCCCTCCCTCCTTTCTTTCTTTCTTTTTTCTTTTTGATTTTTTCCTCCTTTTTATCTTGTATTTCTCTTTGAGCATTTTCTATGTCTCTTAAAGCATTCTTTGGTTTTGCATTTCTTTCACTTTACTATTAATTTTTGAAATTATTGTTTTCTTTATAACTCTTTATTGAGTCCTATTAAAGTTTCTCTTAACTTTTGAAATTCTGATTTATGTTATTTCATAGGTTATATTATATTCTTAATGTTTTTAGTTTAGTTTCTATCTTCCAAAAACTTGTTAGAATTTCTTATCTGTTATCTCCTCTTCTATTCTTTTTGTTCTGATGGGTTTATATAGTTTTAGTCTTCTTATATTTTGTGAGAATCAGGTAGAGGAAAATAACAAAGACATATATTCAATCCACAATATTTAATCAGCTTCATTTTTCTTGTGGGTTTGTTTTTTCATTATTGATTTACAAGAATTTTTTATCCAACTCATTAATTAATTTTTCATTGCTCATGTGCCTTGCAAATATTTACTTTTAGTACAATATCATTAAAAAAATTTTATTATCTGATGTATTGCGATTTTAATTTCAATGTCTTATTTATGGTTTATGATAATTTATGTCTTGTTTAATAAATTCTTTCCTACTTCAAGGACATGACAATATTTTCCTATGTGTTCTAGAATATTTAAAGTTTGCTTTTCATGTTTATATTTTAATTTATCTTGGATTAATTTTTTGTGTCGTGTGACATAGGAATATTTTCCTCCCATGTGGATAGCCATTTTTAGCTGAAGAGTCTATTCTTTTCTCTTGGTTTGTGATACCACCCTAGCATACACCAAGTTACCCCTTTTTCATAGGTCTTTTTATGAGGTCACTGTTATTCTCCATTTGTCTCTCTCTGAACTGATACCACACTTTTAATTACAAGAGCTTTATCATAACTCTGAAATATGGTAGATGAAATAGTTGCTCCTTATTCTCTTGATTTAAAATAATCTTGGTTATTCTTGACCTTTACCCGTCTAAGGTCTGTAAACAAACAAACAAACAAACAAACTCTGTTGTAATTTTGATTAGAATGGCCTTGGATTTAATGATAAATTTGACTTATTTTTATTCACTTCTATTTTCTCCATAAANTCTTTCACTTTACTATTAATTTTTGAAATTATTGTTTTCTTTATAACTCTTTATTGAGTCCTATTAAAGTTTCTCTTAACTTTTGAAATTCTGATTTATCTTATTTGATAGGTTATATTATATTCTTAATGTTTTTAGTTTAGTTTCTATCTTCCAAAAACTTGTTAGAATTTCTTATCTGTTATCTCCTCTTCTATTCTTTTTGTTCTGATGGGTTTATATAGTTTTAGTCTTCTTATATTTTGTGAGAATCAGGTAGAGGAAAATAACAAAGACATATATTCAATCCACAATATTTAATCAGCTTCATTTTTCTTGTGGGTTTGTTTTTTCATTATTGATTTACAAGAATTTTTTATCCAACTCATTAATTAATTTTTCATTGCTCATGTGCCTTGCAAATATTTACTTTTAGTACAATATCATTAAAAAAATTTTATTATCTGATGTATTGCGATTTTAATTTCAATGTCTTATTTATGGTTTATGATAATTTATGTCTTGTTTAATAAATTCTTTCCTACTTCAAGGACATGACAATATTTTCCTATGTGTTCTAGAATATTTAAAGTTTGCTTTTCATGTTTATATTTTAATTTATCTTGGATTAATTTTTTGTGTCGTGTGACATAGGAATATTTTCCTCCCATGTGGATAGCCATTTTTAGCTGAAGAGTCTATTCTTTTCTCTTGGTTTGTGATACCACCCTAGCATACACCAAGTTACCCCTTTTTCATAGGTCTTTTTATGAGGTCACTGTTATTCTCCATTTGTCTCTCTCTGAACTGATACCACACTTTTAATTACAAGAGCTTTATCATAACTCTGAAATATGGTAGATGAAATAGTTGCTCCTTATTCTCTTGATTTAAAATAATCTTGGTTATTCTTGACCTTTACCCGTCTAAGGTCTGTAAACAAACAAACAAACAAACAAACTCTGTTGTAATTTTGATTAGTGAAATAGTTGCTCCTTATTCTCTTGATTTAAAATAATCTTGGTTATTCTTGACCTTTACCCATCTAAGGTCTGTAAACAAACAAACAAACAAACAAACAAACTCTGTTGTAATTTTGATTAAAATGGCCTTGGATTTAATGATAAATTTGACTTATTTTTATTCACTTCTATTTTCTCCATAAAGCCGACATATAGTGTCCTCCCATGGAGCATTTCCAGAGAAGTTTAAAAAAGAATATATACATATTATGCCCCCCCATACATACACAATCAATATTTGCATGTGTTTGCATAAATGGGATGTGTGCAGAAATATATATACAAATTGGTGACAGTCAATGTTTTTGGGGAAGAGAACTAAGGGATTGAGATCTGAACTGAGAGAGAGCTGTACTTTTCACTGTCAATTTTATTTTATCTTGTACATGTATTATTTTGTCTATTTAGCAATCTTATTTGAAGTCTACAGTTAACTGGCCTAAATGAACATCTTAATTATGACAGGTGATTGGTGTGAGAATTTGTTTTCTATGATACCTTCTATCATTTAATGTAAAACACCAGCAACTCAGAAATCCCCAGATAGAGGGTCTAAAATAATTATCCCAGTTTTCTTACTAAGGGTGACTATAATGTCACTAAAATATATTAAATGGAAGAAAATAAATTATGCAAATGTTTCTGATAATGTCTTTTGTGCTGTGTGTGTAGACAGGAGGAAGATTCATCAGTTGGCTGCATTAATCAGGAGCTATGTTTTATTCACTTTTCTTTCACCAACAAGTAGTTCAGTGACTCATATACATAGGTCCTTAATAAGTATCTTCTAAATAATTAACTTGTAAGTAAGCACATTCAAAAATATTAATAGATATTTTGAGGGTGGTGTGTAGTGGTTTGTTGTGGGGTATGATACAGAACCTGGAACACAGTAAGTGCTCAGTAAATGTCAGCTATTACATTTCTCACGGTATCCCTATGTCTATTACTCCAGAACTTTGTTCTCAACCTAATTCTCCATAGGATTTTTTGCTAATGACTTGGGTGAAGATAGAAGAGATAATTATCATTTTATTGAATTTCACCACTTTGAGATGTATAGAAAGGTCTTCATAGTCTGGTTCAATGTGCTAAATATAATGAGGTAGAACTTAAGTGTTTAATATCCTGAAAATGAGTTGAAACACAAATGATCAAGGATAGCATGAAAGCAGAATTTTCTTAACAGCCACACATGTAAAAAATTTTAAGGAATTTTAATAGGGAGTAAGTCTCAATCTGGATTACCAGTATGCTGTGGCCACTAATGAAGGTAATGCTATCATAAGCCATATTGAAATAAATACAGTTTCTACAATGAAGAGATTGATAGTGGTGCTCTGTTAGGCAGAGATCAACTCTACCTAAGTGTTTATTATGGTTGATCCTAAACATCACACTTCTTAAGAAACTTAGGCTTGGAAGCATATTCAAAGAACAGAGAAAATGACTCATGGAAGATATGATAGCTATCTTCAAATATTTGAAAGCAAATCAGGTGATGAAGACTTTACGACAGACTAAAGAAAAAAAAAAAAAGAACAATAGATCAATATAAGAAAGAAATTCCGAGTAGTCCAAATATAATATTTGAAAGCGAATCAGGTGATGAAGACTTTACGACAGACTAAAGAAAAAAAAAAAAAAGAACAATAGATCAATATAAGAAAGAAATTCCGAGTAGTCCAAATATAGCCAAGCTGTTTTAGAATTATAGATCCATGACAATACTCAACGACAGTGTTCACAACCACATGTTGGGATTGTCGCAGAGGATTAAGGAATCAGTTAAGGCGCTGGATAAAAGAACTTTAAGCTGGAAATTTTATATTCCACTGTTTATTTTGACATAGTATAGCATGACTTCAGATGTGATTATATTTATTACTGGGAAAGATTGCCATCACCTGCCTTGATTAATGGATTTGCTCAATAGAATTCAACTAATACTGCTCTGAATTCAACAAATACTATTTTGAGTCATATAAAATAGATAAAACAAGGGGTTGTGGGATGATTTGCCATAGTGGAAAACATAGAAAGTGATCTGAATCAAACCAAGTGTTCAAACTTATTCCTAGTTTGACAATAGTTGTATGTTACTGGGTCAGTCGTAGAGTTGGCCTGTGTGCCTGATGCCCACCGCACTGTCTGACATATGGTGGGCACCATTTGTTGAAGGAATGAATGACTAATGTGTCTCATTACTTGATTAATGTTCACTAGCTTGTAATCTGCTTGAGGAACAGAGAAAGCCAATTCCAAACGCACCAGTTAGTTAGATCACCTTTTATGACTTTCCTCACAAATTTCCTACTCTTGGAGAAGGTATTAGTAGTAGTGGGAGAGGTCATGGAAATAGAAGCCACAGTCACTGGCGGGAGGATCGCCTGGAGTGTAGAGGAAGGCAGCTCTGAGGGCAAAGTTAAATATTTTCAGGGGGGGTAAAAATGTTTTAACCTAGATATTCGAGACAGTTCTCCAGAACTGGGGCAATAGGAAGTACTTCAAATTAGGACACTTACTACTTTCACATGAACATTTACAGATTATATTTGGGACTTTTTTTGAACTCAGAAATAACATTTCTGTAAACTGTGAGGAAATGTAAAGATGTGAAAAAAACGTAATCATATCAAACAACATAATCCTAAAAAACAACAAAATTCTTCTTATAGAAAGATAAAACCCTTAGAATGTATATTTTAACTGTTTAATTTATTTGGTACTGATGGCCATATGTCGCTGCAGAGACCTGAAAAGCATTGTCAGTTCTTTTTTTACCAATCTGGAAACATTTGATTTTTAGGCCGTGTATGGGGAAACGTCTATGATGTCTTATTTGTTTCCTGCATTCTTATCTAGGGCTATATAAGGAGAGATGACCATGCTTCGTTTAGTACTCCCTACCAAGATCATTATCAATTAGTAGTACAAGACTAGAAATATGTCACTCTAGATTTTATTTTTATTTCCAATGACACAGTTTGACCATACTTGGATCAAGGATTAAATTTATTATATCTTTTTAATGTTATCAGTTTCGTACTCTAAGGACAATAGATTTATGGTTTAAAGGGATTTATTTAAATCCCTTTGCTCTATTTTTTATAGACTGTCATACATCTCTATTTGAAAAAAACTATTTGGAGGAAAAGCATTAATGTAAAATTGAAAGCTTTTCCTTTCTTTGTTTCTCCTCCATTTTCTTTCCTCTTCCATTTTTTTTCTCCTCTCTCTTTTCTCTTTCTGTTTTCCGACAAGTTGTGTATAAATGCCCAAACTCTGCTCCCCAAATTCTTTCCCCGAAATCACCAGGGAGTGAACAGACCATAAAATATCATTATTTCCATCAAATCAGAACTGTCAGCACGTGTGTGGGCAATACAAGGAAGTTACAAGGGAACATTCATCTTAGAAATGTTTTAGTGTGTGACAAACAGAGAAGAAATTATTTCTGAGTTTAAAAATAGTCAGCACAACTAGAAAAACATGGAAATATTTATTCATGATTGTAAATGTGTTTTTAATGAAAGCCATGGATGTCCAAACACAAACTAAATCATGACAACCCAATGGCCCTTTTTTTTTTTTTACAAAAATCATAACATATGTACCATTAATTTGCTAAATGATATGAGTACGAAGAAAAATGAATCAAAAACGCTAAACTCCTTTTAAACACATCATCTAATATAGATACCAACTCAGGAAATGACATTTGAAAATGATCCCTTTGCTTTAATTTGTCTGCTGAGTTTTTGTTACTGTACCTTTACAAATTTCTTTAAAGCTTTAATTGTTATCATTCATTTCAACACAAAACTGCTAGCACTTTGGCTTGACTTTCCATACAGGACTAAATTCTGTTACATTAGTACATATGTAGGGAGGTATACAATGTCATTTGTAAATATATGAGCCTGAAGAACCATCATAAATATTTTATAAAATAATAAAGTATATAGGGCATATACACCACATAGTATATATAATGGCTGACTAGAAAAAATTATATACCCATCTAATTTATGCTTATTCCTAACAACTTCATATTTCTTTTAAATTAAGCTTACCTATTTGGAAAAAATTTTAAGTTTCTTACAGATTTAAGTTTTCATTCTTAAGAATCATCAAATCAGATGCCAAATTCATTCTCATTTTCCAAAAATTCACCTCATTCATTCCCAAGAGTCATTTGGACCCATTTGATATCATACGGAAATTGAATTAAATGCAAGAATTTCTAAATAAGATTTTCTTATTGGCAATTTATAACATAGTCATTCTATTGCACCTTTTAAATGAAATTATCAAAATCTAAAAATTAAAATGGTAAGTTTTATAAATAAGATCCCAGGAGAAAAAGGCACTTAAGCCCTGCACATGGTTATTCCACTCTATATTCTCTACAACACTTATCGAATAGAATTTATTTCTGGCCTGCATACAAATATAGCAGTGTGCCAGAATAAAATCAAATCAGAATGCTTATGAAAAAAAAAAAAATCAAGTTGGTCACCAAATGTTTCACATGGCTAGGAAATTTCTTTAGAGACTTCCAATGGAAATCTGGAGCTTATGTTGTTATCATATCAAGTGCAGGAGAGGTATAAGGCTATTGGAGAAATTCCCTTAGTTTATTGGCTAAAAAGTCAAAATAATTGTTGTAACAGTAAAGCTTGACAAGATAATTAAATGAATGATAACAAGATCTCAGCAGGGAAGTGCCCATTAATTAAATTTATTTGGGAGCAAGTTTTCACAAGTATGACCAAATTATCTAATTTTCAGTCCCATTAAAAAGTGATAGTCTATAACAACTAATCACTGGAAATGAAGGAAAAGGCCAGTACTTTGAACGAATAACATGGAAGAAAACAAAATTACTAACATAAAAGGACTGCCATGTTTGACAGCTTCCTAAGAATTCCATCCATCATTTTGTCCTGTGAAAATATTTCAGTGAAACTCGCTGAAAAAAAGAATCCCAGTAATTTCTATGCAGTAGTGTCTTTAAAGCTGGAACACATTTACCACATTCTTTGTATCTTTTATTGACATTAATATGTGTGTCAGTATGAGTATGCCAACAGGTGAAATAACTGTTGTTATAGAATATGTTATAGATATAATAGTTGAGTTTTGGCATTTCATTACTGTAAAAAAAAATTACTGCCACCCTGTTTTCCTACTGAGTATTACATGTATGGTTGACAGTTTTTAAAAAAATTTTGCTGCTGTTTTCATGTTGTACAGATCAAGGAGTCTGAATTAAAGCATCGGTTTGGTCAACTTTTAAATTTGAAATATGTAATGAAATAATCTATACTTAGATTTTCTGCTTTGAACTGCCAGCAAAGATGTCTCCAAACTGGATACTTTTAATGCTTTAGCAAGTTATGTTCCAATTTGCATAAAAATTAATGATAAACTTGGTTATGTATCTGTGGGAGTTAACTAGATTTTGTTTACAGTCATCATGTTAAATAGAAATTTAAAACAGTGGATTCTGTCACTTTTATATTTTTAACCCCATACTCTAAAACATTAACATGTCGATAAACATTTGGAAGAAATTTTATGCAATAGTAAAACAATGAAATAAAGTACATTTGGCTTAATATTTGTATAAATTCTAAGCAACCTTGCCTGTTTACAATTTAATCCAAGGCATGAAAATATGAATTAATGAATAATGCCAAAAATATTCTTTTAGTTTACTTATTTTTTTCTAAAGGAAATTATCATCTAAATAAATACATTTTAAGCACATTAGTTAAAATTGAATAACAATATTCAAAATTTTTCTTGCATTTAAAAATTACATTTCAGCTTTAAAAACAGTTCTTAATGTTCTGTTTAATAGGACATCATTTTACATTCTGAAAACTAGAGGCTGTAATTATAAAGTAGCAACTAACACTCATTCACAATGATTTTATCACATGACTTCAGAACAGCAGTAAAATGCAGGTTGCTTTGTTTTCTGAAAAGCTGATACTACCTTAATTTAGAGAAAAGAATAGGGCTATGCTTCGTTTTCCTAAGTCATTTCCCTAAATTAATATGCAGTAGATGTCAGTTACGATATCGATGGGTAGACAGATAAACGTAGAGCAACAGACAGGTAGATAGATATAAATATGGCCATCATTAAAACAGAATGTTTGGTTTGGTCAAGTGACGTAATGCATATGAAAGTATTCATTCATATCTTATTTTGCTGTCATTTCTGTTTCTGTTTTTATCTTTTGTTTAATTAATATAGTAAAAGATAATTTTCTGATTAAATAAAATTTCAGATGCTAAACAATTATTTTTATTGGTTTCCATTCGCAGTTCACAGTCTAAAAGCATAACCACATCAGGCAAAAACTGCATGTAGACCGCTCTGGATTTTTGAAGACTTTTTCGCTTCTAACAGAGATTTTTATTTAAAATCATGGAGCAATATCTACAACTTACCGACAGTTAATAATTGGGAGAGGGAACTAAAATCAAAGAAATTCCTTGAAATAGATTTTTATCTTTTAGTGTCAGTTTAATGTCTTGTTCAGCACTTTTAAGTTCTCTTGGAAGGATAACTTTCTATCCATTACTTTATGATAGTTTAATCACCCTTATCTTATGAACCTAGCTATTTTTGTTTCATAAAATATTGCACATTTATTTTCAGTAGATTTTTTCTTTGATGATCAGTATTGTAACCTATGTGTCTAACTGAAAACAATTGGCACTTTATTTCTATAACACCTTCACATAAGAGGTATTTAAAAATACAAAGCTAATTTTTTTCATGATTTCCTGGAGCTTACAAATTCATAATGTTAAAGCACAATGTTAAAGTTTCATGAGTTTTTTCTCAGATGAGATTTGCTTTTAAATACATGGTTGTGTTTTCTGTAGAAGTCACCTATATGTCTTCAAAAACCCGACTGGTCTAGAAAAATGCCTCTTTGAGACAGTCATGTTTCTTTTGTTGTTTTTTAAAAAAAGACAAAACAGCAATAAACATTTTAGCTCTTTAATGAGCAAAGATCATGTCTCTTATCATTGGACTAATAGTCATTATCCAGATTATCTTTATTTCACGCAATGACCAGTGACATGGCCAAGATGTACAAAGTCGTTTCCATCAAGTAGTATACAATTTTTTTTTTTTTTTTGTATAATAAGCTTTCATTCTTGAAAAAGAGTAACTGGAAAGAAAGGTTTCTGTTACTGCAGTTAGTTTGTCAGAGAAAGTTCTTTGCATTATCTTACAAACTATCAAAATTGCTAGTCATCTGAAAAAATGTAAAAAAAAATCACATAACTTTAGTCTAATAGAAATATAGTACAGGTAAGAGAGAAAGTATTTATCAGGATGTGCTCTTTAAGTCCATCTCATTTTTTTTAATATAAATGTACATCTGATTACATATACAAACATTTGGAAAGGTCTGTGATATACTGTTACTGGTAAACAACAGGGGGATGAAGAGTTTCCTGTGGTCTTAGAATATTCATTTAAAATCACACATAATGTGTAAGACTAAAATCCTCCAGGTGTTGACTCTTCTAGGTTCTGCATCTACACTGTACTCTACTGAGATTACATGAGTAAATTCCAGTGAACGGACCTCAGTGAGAAAGATAAGTGATGTGAAGAGGGCCATAACTTTATGCTGAATTATTATTAGTAAACATTTTGTCATGCAACATGAGTAAATCAATTAACTGAGAACTGTAATCAGTGTGGTAATATTGGGGCATCCTCATATCATAAAAGACTGTTGCAAGTAACTCTTTGGACACACTTCACCTTACCAAAAGAAACAAAATACAGAGTAACAAAAACCACAGCAAACTCTAGATCCTGTAATACATGTCCAATGAGGGCTATATTTCTATAAATTATTTAGATGGGAATGAAAAGAACATTAAAAACACAGGAATTTTGTTTCTGGGATTCATATCAGCGAGTATTCACCACTGTTCCTATAGTTTCTTCAAGTACCATTAATAACTAATACCTTCTATTATTGAAACTACTGTGAACTATTTTATTGTAATTTCTTTTGCCCCTTAAAATCTTCTTTAGGTTCTGCCAATTGATGGAGGAACCTTCTATTAAAAACTCCAATGGGATGAGAAGAATTTTAATTACGGCTTAATCAGCAGCACAGCCACCAAGCATAGAAATTATCATGCACATCGTGCTAAAAAGATCCAGTTTCCTTTATCCCCACAACTTTATACTGACAGCACTTATGTGATAATGTTGTACCTGCCAGTCTTTAAACTTCTTTGTTTTACTGGCAAATTTCAGCATGAGCCTCTGCTAAGGCCATTAACAGCATTGGTGCTTTGTATACTTATCCAAAAATGTAAATATGGTCTACACAATAAAACGGCTCCAAATAAAAACTGGTGAAAATTATCTGACATTCCATTGGTGTGTCCCTTGTGCATATTCATAGTTGTTTTTTTATTTTTATTTTTTTAATTCAGACATAGTTCTTTCCTGTTTGGTGTTCCACATGCCTAATTCCATTATGTAACTTAAATCTTCAAAAAATTAATTCTTGAATGTGAATGAAAAAGTATCATTCAGAACAACTGCTTCAAGCAATTGAAATTTGTCTTTAAAGTTGATTTGTGTATATATATACAATTCATATTTTTCAAAACCCCCAAAGTTCTTGATATGTATATTCACATATTATTCCTTCTTATTTAAATAGTAAGAGTCTTGTAGGTTGAAAGCCAAGGAATCTTCAGTAATGTTATATGCTGCAATCCATCAAAAAAATAGTTTCTCTCATCTGGCTATACCCTGGTTGTTGAATGTGAGTGGGGATGGGGATGGGGATGGGGCAGAGTATTGTTCTGTCCTCCAGTAAATGTATTGAATGTGTGTAAGGGCTGGATCCCTGGTATAGTGTTGGGAATCATTGTAATGGTGTTGGGCGTCATTAAGGGAACATCATCAGGTGACCTCCTCATAGCTAGTGTGTAATCTGGGGGACAGGCGGTCCGAAGAACCACCTCATGTGGATGGATGGATTCACATTCATGATCCAAATCAGTGTGCTTCATTTGAAGGGACATAATTTCCTCTTCCTGTGCATGCGTCAGATCGTTGGTAGTAGTGCGCTGAGGGCTGCATCTCCTGTGAACATCATGTCTCCTCTTATCCTTTTTGTAATACAGGGCTGCAAAAGCCAAGATGTTCAGAAACAGCAGTGATGCTCCAACTGCAATAGTGACACTCAGCTCTGTTGAATAGTCCCGCTGATCCACTGAAAATGGACTCGGTTGTTGTTTGGGATCATCCTGCTTGGCAGTGGGAAAGGCTGATGTGACAGGTATGGAATTTTTTCTTGTAGGTCTGAAAGTGATGTCGGTTGATGGCACTTTAGTTGTTGTTGAGGTATACTGAGAAATGTCATTGAGATTATGCAGATGAGGTACCAGCTCCAACCAGAGGTTCACCTTATTGGCTCTGTAATGTTCTTTAACTCTTGGTTTTAATCCAATATGGAGATAAAGTTGGTCTTTCTGTGAATATCTGGTCCATGCTACTTCTTCAAAGCGGTTGGGTTTGGTATGGATGAATTTTGTGTCTTGAGGGACTGGTTGATTTGGGTCACTAGGAAAGAAAAAAGAAATTATGAGAACAAAATTGTTCTATTCATTTTCCTAATCAAAATAGTACTGGTTGAACATCTAATTGAAGAGGCTTTAGATTGTATTTTAACATCAACTTGGGTCAGTTTAGAAATTTAATTCTAATAGGCAGTTTTTCAGATGGGTGATAATGTAAGACAAGTAAGTCTCACATTCTTGTTCTCTCTGCCCATTTAGAGATGGGTGACCATCTACCATAAGATGTAAAAAAAAATCACTTGAATATTCATATACATATGAGTTGTCTCAAAGGTAAGGTAGCAGAGATGGCATGAAATAGTGGAAAGGACTTGGGATTTGGAATTGGCAGATGAAGGTTTGAGTCCTGGTACTGCTACATACCAGACATATAAACATCTATAAGTTCTCAGAGTCTCAGGTCTTTTCTATGAAAATTGGATCAATAATACCTGACCTACCTATCTCACAAGGTAGTTGGAAGGATCAAAAATCATACAGTATTGTGAATTAAAAAGCATTATAAAACAATGTGCTTCTATTGAACGGCAATAATAATGACCTATATAACTTAAAAACCAAAAACATATTTAACTGTTGAGTAATACAAAAGTCTTTCTTCACAAGCTTCTGAAAAAGAAGAACTAATAAAGCAAAGACTTTTTGAAATACAATACAAAATTAATTTTGAACAAAGAAACTTAATACTATATATTGCTGGTATTAATCTATTTAATTATTGGGGCACTAAATATGTATTATTTTAAAATGCTTGAACTGTTGAGTAATACAAAAGTCTTTCTTCACAAGCTTCTGAAAAAGAAGAACTAATAAAGCTAAGACTTTTTGAAATACAATACAAAATTAATTTTGAACAAAGAAACTTAATACTATATATTGCTGGTATTAATCTATTTAATTATCGGGGCACTAAATATGTATTATTTTAAAATGCTTAAAAAGATATTTTTATTAATATTATAGCAAACTTTATTCCTTAGGTACATACCCAGTTTTAGCAAAATTTGTCCAGTATGTCATTACAACTGCACTCAGCATCACATCATTTTTGGAGAAATTGCAAGGAAATAACTCTGTAGGGCCAATCATGGGGATTCCCAGTACATAGGGAACCTCATCTCCATGGGCTGCATCAGCCCAAGCCGGAACCTGATCAGTTTGGCAATGATGGTAAAAGGCATAGAAGTATGTTGGTGAACCAAAGTTTGAGTGAAGATCTGCTGTTGCTACAGCTGGTGCCACCCACTGATGGTCTGTAAACAAAGCCAATAATGTCTTCCTTCTGGTTTCAGGGTTATGACGGTCAGCCCAGTCAGTATACATGAATTTAATGGTTTCTCTCAAAACATCTTTGCCTTCAGGATATCCATATAAATTATCAACAAAATTGGAAACAGCAAAGTCAAAATCACTAGCTGATATACCATCATCACTATCTACTATATTTTCAACAAATTTTAACCCTTCTCCTTGGTTAACTCCTAACATTATATCATAGTTGAGAAACTCTCCTTGCTCCATCAATATCTGAGGGTCATCTGGTATCACATCACCATCAATCACAGGTCCAAAGGCTATGTGGTATCGGGCTGGTTGGATATCTTGGTCAACAAGTTCTTTGTAAGGCTTCTTCTGTAGGCATTCCACTAACTCTACAGTATCTGAAACATTGCAACCAACTTTTGTTGCCAACATTCTAGCATATTTTGCAGGTTGGAAACTAACAGCCCAGCTGGAAAGGGCTGTTCCACTTTGAGCTATTGCTCGTTGAAAAAGTCCTACGGGAAAATCAACAAAGAGTTTCAGTTGATCTTTGAATAATGTTGTAAAATAATGACATCTGATACTTTAGACATGTATATAAAAACCCAGATACAACTCAAGAAACAGGGAGATAGAGACATTTTTGCTCAAGAGAAGGTAGACAAAGTCACCTCCAGGGTATAGTGAATCAAAGAGGTGGACCTAAGTTGTGTGCTTTGAGTGGCACCAGCATTAGGGATCAATAGGTATAAATTGTGCAGAGTCTCAAAGAGGCAGTAAGAAAGGAGAAGAGAAGATGTAAATACTAGTGGTAAAGAGTCGCGAATATTTTCTTCAAGGAGCATGTAAACAATTGTATTATTATCAATGCCAACCAGATGGGGCCAACTGTCTCTTTCACTCTCCATCAGACTCTATACTGTCTTTTTGAGATATTTCCTCCAATTTGCCTGCATCTGCCCTTCAGAATGGTTCTGTATGTTTTGTTTCAACCAGATTTTATTTGAAAAAGAATTATTGAAGGCTCATACAACTATGGAGGCTGGGGATTTGTTAATACCCTGGGGGTGACTCTGAAGGCACACAAAACAGAATATCGCTTTAGACATACTCTTTCCAGATCTTCATGTCACACATAGTATGCTGAATATTCATCTTTCAGAAGAAGACATAACATTTGAAGTATTTTCACTAGGTTAAAGAAAAAATCATCAGCAGAAGGATTGGGGGCGGGGAGGGTTGATTTAACTTTTTCTATTGTTGAATGTGCACTGCTACATTTTTATCATAAAAGATAAAAAGTACACAGTCCACTGCTTTTTATTTAATTGTATTAAAAATTGTAAATTATGGCCCCATATGCAGTTTGACAAGAGCTGCATGCCATTCTAATTTACAAATGCACTTCATCTACTTACTAGAATATTTTCTAATAAAATTCTAGTTTTAAAAACATAATTTATCAATTTTCTTTGAAAAATGTACTTTTTAAAATCAATTTCCAAATACAACTTTGTAGTTCAGTTCTTTAAACATATACTCAATTATTCATATGTTTAATGAGATAAGAACTCTTTTCACAAAGGTGTTAAAATGGTGTCTGAATTAGAAGTAAAGTTTTAGATTTTTCTAAAACATGTATATGTTCAAAATGTCTGTAAGATGTTCCCAGATAAATTCTAAAAATATTCAAAAAGTCAAACAATACTAATTTAAATTTGTTTTGGTTTTCTGACATTTTTGTGAATATATTTTTAGTTTAATAGAGCAAAGTATGCTAGAGCAAATGATACAAATACAGATAATTAAAAAACTGTATAGGCTGTTTGTCAACATTTGCTCAGAGAAATATTTTGCTAATTAAAAATTTATGACTAAAATAAACCTGGTGATTTCTGATATTCTTTCCCATTTCAGGGGCTCAATGACATTAACAGAATATAGAAAAAAAATTCAGGGGAAACCCACACTATGTTAAATATTGCCTGAAATATGCCACCTGTATGGTATTAGGGAAATAATATGTTTATCATTAGTGAGAGTGCTTGTTATGTATATGAAAGATGTGATTGACTTATGGTAGATGTAGACCTGAGCATTTCTGTAGCTTTTTTTGTGGCATTTAAAGCCTTTAAAGCTTATGTCTGCATTGGAGGCAGAATCAGTCTGATGATTTCAAGGTGATCTTCTGATTTCAAGAAGATGCTTCTGAGCATCTCCTAATAAAATCCAGCAGCTCAGTCTGGAGATAGGTTTAGGACTAGACCAAATCAAAGTCGATGTTTCTGGCCAGGTATGGGCAGATTTCCTTGAAGAGTATGATGGAATGTTATATTTTCAACTATTTGCATAAACCATTTCCCACTATTTATCACACTGTCAATCAATGAATACCAGTGTTAGCTGATGAAGTAACTGATTTGTCTTTTTCTCTAATGCTATTGTGATACTGGCTGACACTGGCTTTGGTGCTCATTTTTAATCAGATGACCCTGCAAAGTCTATACAGGTTGCCTAATGTTAACCTAGCTGCATATTGGCATTTGTATAGTACTCAGACTAGAACAATCTATGTTTAATTAAAGAAAAGTTTGTTATTTCTAAACAAGCTATTTTATTACAGACAAATATCTCCATGCAATGAGAACTGTTTTTATCTGTGTCATTTTGTCTTCTCCAATCAGAATCCTTCTAACATAAATGAGTTGTTATGCAAAATATGTTAATAAATTAAGTCTATATTAATATATAATTCTCCAAATGTATATACTCATTTAATTTCTGCCTGTTCTTCTGAAATTCCACATTAATATATCTTTGATACCAAAGACAAATATCCCGTGTCTAGGATTCATATGATAAAACGCAGTCTTACAATTAAGATGCTTCATGAATTACACTTGACAGTGCATACTTTCTGCAAATATATAAAATGACAATAAAAAAGAAAAAAACAATACAAGATGGCCTATATTGATGCATAGTCTCTATCTTCCTCTCTATTATGTATAAATAATGAAGAAAAAGTATTTGGTTTGCATACTTCTCTAACAAAATTCTTCTGTTCTTGTGGATATTTCAAATTAATAATGCAGTTAGAATGGGTGATTAAACACATGGTATAATGGATTTGGAGTCCATAAAGAACAACATGATGAGCCTTGGACAGGCACTTTGGAAAAAGGATGTCAAAGCTGAAAATGGAAACAAGAAAAATATTTCATGGATTTAAGCAGCCTCAGTGCTTTATGCAGCTTTGCCAAGCTTTAGGGGGAAAAAATAACACTTTGGAGTTGAAAATAGAAAAAGCACAAAATCAAATGTATTTTTCTTTTTAATCGAAAGCTCTACTAGTGACCTGATGCTTTGACAATTTTGGATCATGCATGCAAAATAAACATCCATTCCCTACTCAGACTGCAAGTGAAATCACCTGTTTCCAGACGAACTAGCTTACAACTGCTTTGTTAGCTTCATACAAATAAATGGTATAAAATATCTATTGCCTTAAAAATAGATTATATACAATCCCTGTGTTAAAAAAAAAAACTCATCTTTGATTTTGATTACTCAGTAAACAGAGATGATGAAACTGTGAATGTCTTTGGCTGATCTTCCTCAAAATCACCCTTTGAAGAAAAGAAAAATAACTGTAATGCTAACTGTTCTGCAGTGCTCTTGAAAGGGCATCCTTACCAAGCTCCATAGGAGACAAAGAATTTGACGAAAATTTAAACATGCATAGAAAAGCTGAAGAAACATAGTTTAAAACAGTTATTGAGTTCAACCTTCAACACAGTTTGAACAAAGAAATATATACAGAGCATCACATTATACTGATGGTGGTGGCATGCAGACACCAAAATTGTCAAAATTTGCAACCTGCATAATACCTTTGGTTGAATTGCTCCAACGGTTACCTTCAGAATAATGGGATAAAGTCAGCAGATTGACACATGAACCCCCAGCACCAGATCCAAAAACAGTGATTCTTAAGGGGTCACCACCAAAGAATCCAATGTTCTCACTAGTCCATCTTAAAGCCTGTATGAGATCAAGGAGTCCATAGTTTCCTTTTGCAGCCTGATCCCCTGTACTCAAGAAACCTGGAAAATAGAAAAAATAGGACACCTTAGAACACCATTTTGACTTGACACGAATCAAATAGACATCAAATTTAAATACAGTGAAGCCTGTGTTAATCAAGGTGAGCACAGCAAAGTTCTTAAGTAGAAATTATTTCCCACTAGAATAAAACAAAAGTTACTTTAGAAAGAATCATAGTGACTGAAACCTGACAAAATATTTATCTTACTCCAATGCTTTCCAAGTTATCCAGGTACATAACAGGGGCAGATAAAGGGAATAAAAACATTCCAAAAAACCTCAAGGGGGACATTCCAGAGGCCAAGTTAACTACGTAGAGACACTTGGACAATATTGTGGAGCATATGAAAATGTACATTTTGCATAAAACAGTGTGTAAGTCCTCAAGTTATTCTTTGTCTAACATGATTGAAATTTAAGGTGTGTATCAGAGTGGGAGGAAGTAGAGATGTAGAGCAGGGGTGTTTTTCTAAGACTTGTGGGAAAAGGGTGAATTCCATAAAATTATACTGTGTACAACTCTTTCCATGTATATGTGTATGCACATTTTTATCAGTGATGGTCAATGATTAAGAAAGAATCACTGTGTTAGAGGTAATCTGAGATCACATTTTGGAATACCTTAATATGCCAAACTAAGGAGAGTTGATCAATTATCAAACAGTGTAGAACAGTGGAAGGTTTTTGAAAAGTTCAGACTCATATCTTTTCTGGAATGCTCAAAGTTCTGCAAAAAGGTGAATCTGAAAATAAGGAGGCATGTATGTTGAATAATAGAGAGAATGGAGAAAGGGGAGAGATGGTAGGTAAGGATCTAAATTAACAGAATGGCAAAGACAATCGAAAAAAGGAAATGAATGTAAAAAACATGGTGGCAGTAAAAGCTGAGTGACTTTCTCATATAAGGAAATTGTAGAGGGAAGAGGCAAAGGTATTACTTTTGCAGTACTTTAAACATATTCATTCATTACGCTGACTTAATAGCTTTTAAAATGTGTTTATTACAACTTGTAAAACAGTCATCTATCCTTTAATATATTTCTGTATTTGGTATAAAAGAAAAAGTAGAAAGTGTTTCTTAAAATATTCCATTTTATCAACTACTTAGGTAGAAAATATTTAGAGTCATATTACCTATATATTCATTAATTTTACTGAAGGATAAAATCTCCAATCTCAGCAAGTTAACAGAGTTAATTTTTAAAAAGTTAAGGTGTGTATCAGAGTGGGAGGAAGTAGGGTAAGTAATAAGTAGAACAGGGGTAATTTTTAAGAAATTAGTTTTCTCTCTTATTGCAGACCCATTATAGAAACTCAACAAATGGGTAAATGTTTGTGATAAAAACTATTTTATTCAATTTGAAATATACCTCTTTATTTTATAAAATAAGCTAGGAAGACAATTGCATTTGTGAAAACTATATTATGATAGCATTGTCTATCTGTTGAGTAAATAAACCTATAACCAAAATAATTATATGGACAAGACTTCTTTAGAGTCATTGTAGGAAGCAATAAAGACCAATCATCTGGAATAATTTTGAAAAATTTGAAGAAAGAAAAGTAGTTTTCCTACAAGATCAAAAATTCAAAGAAACAGAAATACAGTGTATGTGTATATGCCTGTAGATACTATCTTTGAGACTGAGGTTAAATTTTTAAAAATATATTCCAAATAAATGTATCTTTCTGGTCACACCCATTACCTTTTCTTGAATTTTCATAACAACTCAAGGAAATTTTCATGGTGTCTTTTTACACGGAAACATTTTCAAACAGTCAATATTCATATAAATTAAAGCATAATAAAATATAAAACAATAGTATGGCAGGAAACTCTTTTAACTTTATTTGCTATTATGTGAACTTTGGTATAAGGCAGAACAATTAGTTTAAATTCCTGAAGGATTCTGTTACAAATATTTTGATCTATAAAGGCAGATCGATAGTACAAACCCTGAAAACATTATAGAAGGATTACTGAACATTACAAAGGAAATAACTTCGTATAATGTATGCTATACGAAGTTATTACGCTCTTGGTTTTAATCCAATATGGAGATAAAGTTGGTCTTTCTGTGAATATCTGGTCCATGCTACTTCTTCAAAGCGGTTGGGTTTGGTATGGATGAATTTTGTGTCTTGAGGGACTGGTTGATTTGGGTCACTAGGAAAGAAAAAAGAAATTATGAGAACAAAATTGAGAGAGAGAGAGAGAGAGAGAGAGAGAGAGAGAGAGAGAGAGACTGAATGAGAGAATAAGAACACAATACTCTAGATAGTTTATTACCTATAATTCTATATTACAAATATACTCAGATAAAATTTGATTTCTGAATGTGGCTTATGTCACTCAGCATGGAACAAGGATTTATAGTTAATTCCTCTTGAAATAATATTGAATAACTCCAGTTACCATCAAATGAATCTTTACATCTATATGGAATTTACTTACTAATAAAATAATTATCCAATCTGTAGCATGTGGAGAATCATAGTAATAAGACAATTATCTCTACATTAACTAAATAGTATCTCCTCTATAATTCCAGTTTTAGTTGCACAATTTTGACCACTATGGCAAATTGGTCAAATAGTTTTGTATCTGCATAACAATACTGTAAAAACATATCTAATCTTTGAAAAGCAACTTCTATTTTATAAATAGTTTAAAGAAATCTTATAGCATCTTCAAGAAAAACATTTCAGCAAAACCGGTTCAGTTCCAAAGTTGAACTATTAAATAGCATGGAAGATAGAATAAATCATCAGGTTAAAGTTATTGTGTCCTAGGTTTGGAATGTCCAAGATTACTCTGTCAAACTCCATTTTTATCCTTTAGTTCTGAATTTCCCTCACTCATGATTCTATTTCATGTGCATGTTGTAGTCTATCTATCTACCTATCTATCCATCTATATCATCTATCTGAAGCTAACATCGTTAGAGTGAATTTAGAGAGCCACTTTGAGGTTTTGCTAGGAAAAAAAGATAGCTGCCATCTTTATTAAGGCCAGCCGACCAATCAAATGACATCACTTGAGACCTGGTAGAGTGATGAATTCTTTGATTCCTGATGCTATAGTCACACAAAATCCTATGGCTTAGCTAAGAGCACAAAATAAAGGAAGTTAAATAAATTGCTGCCTCAAAAGAGACACAGTTTGCTGATAACTACCTACAAGATATGCTTGGCAACTTTCTTTATGTCTTGCTACCCAGTGAAGTATTTATTTAAAATTCTTTTTTAATCAACTTAGCTGCTATGTCCTTAACAGCAGGAGTGTTTCAGACCACTCTCGCCATAACTTTACGTGGACTGCTCAGCAATAGTCCAGCCATGGGGGACTCAGTTATACAGAGACCTGAAAGTGCTGCTTACTTCATGATTACTTTGGAGTAGAAGCTTTTTTCCTTAATGTCACTTAAATCATTCCTACTAGATTGTCACTAACTTCATCTGGATTTTCCTGGTCTTTAATGTAAGCTCCTAGAATGTGTGACTAATTGCTGTCCTAACACATTGACATTATTATTATTATTTTTAAGATAGAACAATCATGACTATAAAAACAAACTCTTACTTTTTCAGAAGAAAGCAGCAGACTTTTCCCCCAAAACAACCAACTATTTAATTTGCTTAACTCATAAATATAAAGCCCTAAAAATTAGTGCTTTTAAACTTCAGGCTAACTGTCAAAATCATAAATGCAATTATGCTGAGAATTATCTCACTGGTTCATGTATCTACTACAATCGTAATTCAACTATTTGTTCAGATAAAATTTATTTAATATAATTTTTCCCAGCTGAAAACTAATTCTATCAAAACACATTTCCAATTGTTGTTTCTACATGGAACTGCTAGTTCTACTGGTTTGATTAAATCTACTGAGCAGGTTTAGCTTTAATTTGCCATTTACCTAATCTAGTAACTAGGATTAGGTGTTAGAGAAAAACCAGACAATTGGGTCCATAGGTCCTTGGAATCGAAAAATCAGACCAGGCCTAAGATAAATTGGGCTGGGAGAAAATAAATAAAAACAAATAATTTCTGTGACTAAGGTACTGGCTTCAGCTACTGATGCATACGAAACTCAGATAATTCTCTCATAGGTAGACCCTAAGGAGTATGGGAGAAGCTAATTTAAGTTATCAGGTAGCAGACCTATAGCTTATTTGTTGGCCCAGCTTATTTTCAGTTCTTTTATAATACAACTCTATATGCCAAAGTATTAGAATGTTAAACAAACAAACAAACAAACAAAAAACACCAAAAAGTGTTTTGGAACCTGGGATCAGGAAAAATGCAGACTGTTTACATTTGAGATGACATCTAGAATGTCAAAAATTTAATATGTCGGTGATTCTATACTGTAGATTATAGATGTGCTTTCTTTATTTTTGGGGGTACTGGGGAACTATATTTGAATGTCTATGTTTGTAGTGGTTAATTTCTGGAAACATTAAATAGAACATAATTTTTTTTTTGAGTCCACACTATGTAGTTCTGCTATAGAGATGTAGAAAATAAATTTGCAGTGTTTATCAGTGCTGTTGCCTGGATACAGATGACTGTGGTTAGTTCTTTGAGTCAAATTGCTAAGTAGTTCAAAATAGAGACCATACTGAGCACTAAAGAGCCAGCCTTGCAGACATGAGACTTTGAATGAGAGTGAGGCATCCTTCTAGGGACTTGGGAATATGGATCAGAAAAAATAGCTCATTAAGGATTTTGCATCTTACATATAAAAGGATTTAAAACTGTGAGATTAAAACCTTAAATCTGTCCTGCTAAAAATGCAACTTGAAATCCCATGTGCTAATTCTATCTTTTCAGTTGCCAAGTCCAGTCATTTCTTCCTTTGCATTTTCTCTCTGTCTTTTGCTTTAAACCTCATGTTATTGACTTATTCTGTTTTCTTCTTCAACTCTTGAAATCCTTCTAATTGATAAAACTTCTGACAAACAGTTACCTTCTATTCTTTCATAGACTCACTTTTGAGAAACATTTTGTTCTAACAGAGGGACACTGCCATATGAAAACAAAATCCTCATGTTAACACATGATTGGATAATTTCCATTTATTTCCCTTTGAGTCAAGATTGTTTAAAGTATGATGTTTTGAAATCTCCGATATTGGATATGGCCAAATGATTCTCTACAAGGGTGCCAAGACTACACAATGGGGGGAAAGTACAATCTGTTTCAGCAGATAATGTTGGGAAAACTAGACATCTGCACACAAAAGAATACAGGAGGATCCTCACCTTATAACATACAAAAATTAACTCAAAATGAATTAAAAACCTAAATGTAAAATCTAAAAATATTAAAATCCTAGATGAAAACAAAGATTAAGAGCATCAGGATAATGAATTTGGCAATGATTTCTTGTATATTACACTATAAGTACAGGTAACAAAATAAAAAATAGACAAATGGGACTCTATCAAAGTTAGAAACTTCTCCACATCAAGAGAAACAATCAACAGAGTGAAAAGGCAACATACGGAATGGGAGAAAACAATTGCAAATCATATATCTGATAAAGCATTAATATCCAGAATATATGAAGAATTTCTACAACTAAACAAAAACCTCCAAATAACCTAATTTAAAAATGGGCGAAGTACTTAAATACACATTTCTCCAAAGAAGATATGCAAATCCCGACAAAGCACAGGAAAAGATGTTCACCATCACTAATCATTAAAGAAATGCAAATCACAAACCCACAATCACCTCTTACCCATCAGTATTACCATTATAAAAAGAACAGAAAATAATAAGTGTTGGTGAGGATATGGAGAATTTGGAACCCTTGTGTTGGTGGGAATATAATGATATAGCCATTATGAAAATAATATAAAGATTCCTGAAAAAATTAAAAATAGAATTACCACATGATCCAGCAATTGCTCTTCTGGTTATATACCCAAAAGAATTCAAAGCAGACTCCTGACAAGATATTTGCAAGCCTTTGTTCATTGCAGCATTATTCATAATAGCCAAGAGTTGGAAGCAACCCAAATGTTTATTAACAGATGAATGGATAAAGAAAATATACATAGAGTGGAATATTATGCAGCCCTAAAAAGAGAAAGAAATTTCACATTCTACAACATGGATGAACCTCAAAGACTGTTGGGCCATATTACGGTGCATTTTCGCCATAAGGGATTTTCCCATATCTAATGTCTGTTTCTTGGCGGGGGCAGGGCGGCAGCCATGTTGCGTGCGAGCCGCAAGCTCGCCGCCGCCATTTCATGTGGGCCAAAGCGCACGTACCTAACTACTCCCTTTTCCAG
>NW_007728128.1:234120-282902 GCF_000696425.1 Galeopterus variegatus | reverse complement strand
CAGTTTGTACAAAAGAGGCTTGAAACCATTCAACTTATGAATGTACAAGTTCATTATCAGCGCTTGGCCCCTCAAGATCCCCAAAGTTACGATTAAGTCTCGGAAGGGCCGTGCCAGCGACACTCATCATCCCGCTCAGCCCCACAAGGGACCCCCGGCTGGACCGGGGTCTCTTCCCGCTCGGTTTTGTCGGCCTCTGGCTCAGGGAGGCCCGACAAAAGACATTATGCAAAGTGAAATAAGCCAGTCACAAAAAGACAAATACTGTATGATTCTACTCATGTGAAGTATCTAAAGTAGTCCAAATCATAGAAATAGAAAGTAAAAAGGTGGTTTCCAAGGGCTAGGAAGAGAGGGAAGGGGTATTAGTATTCAGTGGGTATAGAGTTTCAGTGTTAAAAGATGAAAAAGTTGTAGAGATCTGTTGCAAAACAATGTGAAAATACTTAATACTACTGAGCTTTATACTTAAAAATGGTTATAATGATAAATGTTGTATATTTTTTACTATAATAATAAAAAATTCTCCAAATCGGACAATTTGGGATCTGTGTAAGGAAAAAGAACACCTACCACACCATTTAATTACCCACCCCCTACAGTTAGCTTCCTTGCTATTGTGTTCTCTTGAAAGCTTCTGTCTAAAATCTTCTCAAGAAGCAATAAAGGACAAACTAAAAATAATTTCCTTTTTATATGTATCCTCTGGAAAAAAAAACCTTGCCCTGAAATGAGGCTGATATAACCTGGTGATATTTCCAAAATTATATATTTTGGCGAATTTATTTATTTATTTATTAAGTTATTGTGAGAAAATTTGCTTTTTAATGTCTCATCTTTGGGAAGAACAAATTGAGTTACTGGCTAAGGCTTCTGATTACTGACAGCTGGCCGTGGAGGCACACGATGGGATAGAAGAAGGTGGCCGCTAACAGATGCCTGGAAAGAAGACACCTGTCGACGTTTCTCTGGTTTTCGGTCCCCAAATTCCAAAGTTTCAGCATCTCCAAGGTGAACAGGTGAGATTTTTCTATATTACACTCAATTTTAACATTTTGTGACTTCTACCCCCAGATAAGACTAAAATGTTAATTATAACCAGATTTCTTCTGAACACAGAAGGTGATGAAGAGAGAAAAGGCCCCGATTCACTAGTTCTGCACCGTGTACAACTTTCCCCTTTCAAGAATGGCCTAAGAAACTGGGGAAAAAGTAACTCCCAGCCCTAGCTGCCATCGCCATGGCCCCTGTTAGGCTGCTGTGCACTTCTTGTCTGTTTGTATCTGGACAGCAAATCTGGAATCGAAACTGAGCAAGTTCGTGTGCATTTTGAATAACTGCTCTCATGAAGAAGTGAAAAAAGGAGAAATCTCCCTTCTAAAAGGACTATTGAGTGAAAAGAAATCACATTGTTCATTTCTAATTGTTCTCATTATGCAGGAATGTGTGGAGTGATTTAAATGCACACTTTAATTCAAAGTATGACATTGATGGAGCTACAATGGCAACCATATAAGAAAGGTCTTCAGGAACTATGCAGTTCAGAAACATACTATATAGCTTCAAAAACAATAAGGACTCTAAAAATTTTGTAAGTTCCTAATCTCTATTTTTGCCTCTCTTATGTGTTCCCACTGTAGTGTGTGTGTTTGTACGTTGTAATCTATTTAACATTTGTTCATATTTTTGTTGGGGGGACTGGGAGCTCCATCCACTGTATCTGCCTGCAAATGGCCATTCTATAAGTGTTTGCCGAATGAAGGAAGGCACTGATATGTTAAAATTCTCCCACACAGAGACCAACAATTAAACCTTCTAAATGACAGAGACTTACGTGTCTTTCTTTGATGGGAGCAATGAAATAGGAACTTAGGAAACAACTCTCTCAGCAGCCAGTCTTGGGGGAAAAGTACTGTAAGACATGGGTGGCAGTAGCTTTAAAGGGAGAAAAATAGGACAGTCCTAGGTGGGATCTATCTGAGAGAAGAAGAGGACACATGGACCAGAATGTGAGCCCAGAACGCTGGCCCAAGGACATAAAGTTTGAGAGGCATTTGAAATCCCCTCTGTCAGCATTGCGAAAAAGTGGCCAGATTCAATAGGACAACTTGGTGTGTAAACAAATTGCTGTGTGAGCAAGTTAGTTAGCCCCTAAGAGATGATATTAATAATAGCACCTTCCCCATAGATATAATTATTGTTATTAAAGTAGATAAGTTTTTGGCATGATGATGGACTTAACATACGTTGGGTAAAAATACTTTGGCTTTAATGAACTGAATTTGACATTTTTCTCATTACCAACTATTTCAGTTAAATAAAATAAACCATTTTTCCATTTTTATAAAATGAAATACACATTTCAAAAGAATTAAAAGGAAAAAGTTTTTTAAAAAATTACAAAATAGTTAAACATTTGTGATGTAGACAACAGAGTTAAATTTGCCATAGAGGTCTTTAAACTGTTCTACAAAGAGTAGTTGGCCAGACATTTAAAAATACATACATTGCCCTCTTAGTTTCCTAAGTAGGTAATGAGGATATTTATTATAATATAAAAAATTTAAGGAATCCTGTTAAGGGTAAAGAGCATGTTTGTACCCACTGCAGATATTACCTTAGAATTCAAATTAAACCTTTAATCGGGTTATATTGTAATGACAACAGTTTTGTGAGCCAAAATACTGTGATGATGAAGTAGAAGACATTAAGTTTTGATGTGTTGCCCACTCATTATTTTAGAATAGTTAATAAAATTTCTAACAAATATTACTGAAGTGTATTTTTAGATTATAGGATAAAGAAAGTAGAAAAAAGGCCAAAAAAGTGAGAGAGAGAGAGAAAGAGAGAGACAAGTAATAGATGAGCAATCTGACAACTACAGCGTAGGTAGCAATAGTCATCTGCACATGGCTGGGACCTTAGAGGGAAGGAGGGGATGCTGTGGCCTTTGTTCCATACTAGCTGACCTCTGAGAAGACATAAATAATAAAAGGGGAGGACGGGAAATAAGGTCTGGGCAATAAAGAAAGATGACAAGGCGATTTAGCTAATTTCATATGAATATTGACCATACCAGATTATTTTATATATTTTATTTCTAACATCTCTCAGAACTTATTATATTCTTCTCTATTAAAATTTAATCTGACTGATGTTTCTTCATGATTACATTCAAGTTACAAATTTTTGGCAAAAGACCAGAAAAGTGCTGTTGTTTTATCTCAATGCGTCACAACAGGAGGCCCATGATGTTGATTTGTCCATTGACCACTTGACTAGGGTGATAATTTACCAGATTTCTCTACTACAAGATTACTATTTTTCCCTTTGCAGAGGAGAAGTATAAAGTAGCAGATATACATAGATTATATAAGCATCCTATCTCTCATCACTTTCACACACTCACTAAGTTTAACATCTTTTGATGATTCTTATATGACACAAATATTAATCTCATCATTTGTTTTATTGTTAGTTGGGATTTGCTGTAAAAAAGCTTTTCCTTCTCCCCAATATTTATTCACTCATTCATTCATTCATACATTCATTTATATTATTATGGACTATTATGGTTTTTATTTTATTCTAGGGGTTATAATATTTTACTGTCATTATTTATTTTAATGCTTAAATTGTCCCATATGTGGCCAGTGGGAGCCTCTCAGAGCTGGCTTCTTATGTCATTTTGATGTGTACTCATCACGTTTGAGCATATCCTCACTTCTCTTTTACACAATAAAAATAACATTTTTTTCAAGAAATCTCTAACTAGTAGTTGAGGTCTTTGGCTTTCCTAAGTCTAGTTAAAATTTTTGTATGGTCTTTTATATATATAACAATTACTGAATTTTTGGTAACTATCAAATTAATTAAATTTGCAGAAGTAATTTAGTAAAAATAAATTGATTAAAATTATAAAAAAGTAATTACAAAAGTTATCAAAAATTTAGTAATTACAAAAAAAAAAAAAACCCCAGAAACTGAAGCTTATTCCTGAATTTTGGAGTATAGGAATACCTCATTTGTCAAAAAAGTGGCATAAAACGGGTAAAACCGCTAATCTGGAATAATACTAAATAACCTCACAAACATCACACATACAAGTACCAACACACCACTTCATATGCACAAATATACATGCACACATCAAACAAAACAAAAAGCAATAATAAATCTATAACTCATCCTAGCAAATCTATTTTTAATGACTCAAGGTTTGTGGATTATAGAAATAGCTTGGTAATATGAGTTACCTAGATGATGCCACTAGATAAAATAAAGGTAATGAAGAGGACAGGAGAACAGCTCTTTCCTTGAACACCATACACATTCTGAAAACTGTGAAAGATAGGAAAGATTATACAAGATGATTTGGCACCCAATCTTGGGGTTTACCTCCATCTGAGCTCTTGACACACTGTATTTCCATTGGCGTATTGGTCTATCTCCTTGAAAAAACAGGGAATATCTTTGTGTTCCTGACACCGAGCTTAATTACCATTGAATAAGTATTCCATGAAATAATAAATAAATAACAAAAGACTGAACTTCCTACTAGGATTTCTATCGCTATACTCTCTTGCCTGATAGCTAAATGAACTTGGCCTTTGACTCGATTGTCAAAATACTCTGGTAATGGAAGAATATTAATGTACACTATGCTCAATACATTGAGAACTTACCTTTGTTATTTTTGAATAAAAATTTTCTGTTCAAGAAAAGGCTGTTCACGTACCATGACGATTTCAAATATTCTCTTTAAATCTCAGAAGTCATCAAAATGCTCTAGTCTTTGCAGGGAGAGGGAGCCTGGCTGGTTCCATCATTCATTACTCTATTCACAGATTCTTCTCTGCAGAGCACCACTGCTCTTTGGTTTGATTATAGTCAACTCCTACTTGGTCTCTCTGAGGCTCTGCTTAAATGCTGTTGTTGGAAGGGCTTTAAACACAGTTATTCCACCTCCTTCTAAACCCCCAGTTTAATGTGGACATTCTGTAGTAAGAGTACGCACCAACACTGAATTGTAATTATTTGTTTAACACTATCCTCATACTGGGCACAGTGCCACACCTAGAGTACGTGTACAGTAAATGCTTGTGGAGTTAAAGATGACTATTTCTAAGCAACTTTGATTATGGAAAAAAATAATTAAAAATATACATCACAAGAGAATGAGTTAATGATTTCTTTTTATGCACAGCCTAAATATGCATATTGTTGGACTATTCTGTGTTTAAAAATACCAGAGAAATCTGGCACCATTCCTGACATTATGTAGACACAATTGCTAAGAAAAAACTAAATATCCACAAGATAAACTAAATGAAGGCAATATGTTTATTTTCACCTAATGCAATTATCCGTGATTATGAACATAATAATTATGTGCAAAGGTAAAGATCAAGAAAGGTATAAGTATTCTACAATGGCCTAAATGGTCTAGAAATACATGTAGAAGTAGAGAAAAATCCCAGATTAGAAGTTGTGAAAACTGTAATATAAAGAAAATTACATTAAGCTACTTCCCAATAATCAGATCTCTGATAAAACTTGAATGATAATTTGCTTCTCAATCCCCTAATTTTAATTTACACAGATATTTAAAAAACAAAAACAAACGTTTTCCTTGAAAATTTCAATTAGTAGTTTCTAAAAGACAAGCTTCGAACTCCATGTTAAGGCCATATGGTATGCATTCTGGTATAGCCACTGAGTGTACATGAAGGCACTGGAACAGGGACCCCAAATATCCTGAGGCAAACCACTAATTTCAGCAGCCAGTGTAGCAGCTGTAACAGCTAGCCTCGGGGAAACTTATTTACTAATGTCGAGGGGATATATAATAGCTCTAAATTCACTGTTAATGATTAATTCACCTAATAGTGAAAATTAGAATGAATTTTTGCTTTTGTGTTCTACTCAAGCTTAAGTAACATGGTGACATTGGCTCCTGCAATCCACCTGAAGTAATGCCTGAAGCCCCAAATCTATCGCTATGTTAACCAGTGAAGACTCAACAAGGAGAAAATTACTCATGTAACTTGGCTTTCAGTTACAGGAATTTTTCAAAAGTTTTCCTCGCCCTGCAATTACTACAGTAGCTAATATGGATCTTCAGCTCGGAGGGTCATGGAATGCTGTTCAATAGCGAAGGAAATATTGAAACCAGTAGAAGGTCAATTTAGAAGGAGCAGTGATCTGAATCTCCCCCAGGGTGCCCTCACATTAAGCTCAGATTTGTAATTGAAAATAAATCTTTCATGACCGGGTGACAAGTCTGAGGTCCTGTCCTGGGTGCAGTTTTCACTAAGCATTATATTTTCCAGCTTGAAGTCGCTGTCCTTTTCAGCTGATTTGACCTGTAATGCCACAGTTGCATGTTGACTGCCAAGTGATTAGCTATTCAAGAAAAAAGAGAAACTAATCTCTGTATTAATATACATGAGGTGAAATGAGAAGGAGTCTGAGACTTGAAGGCACAGAGACTGATGGTACAAGCTGTGCGGCGAGGCAGACTCCTCCAGATCCAGTAGCACAATCAAACCCCAGAGAGGAAGGGTGACATTTGGCAGAGGTGGTACAAGAGACAGCTGCTGTGGGTTGAAGTGACAGCTTGATTTTCTAGCACTTTAATGTAAAGAGTTAGTCCTTTTTCAGAATAAAAAGAGCATCCTGTTTTTATGCCACTTAGCAAAAATCATACAAGTGCAGAATTGAACTTTCTTTTCTTTTACATTGAGGGTTAGAGGAGAGCTATGTTGAAGAGAAGATACGATCTTTTTAAATTTGCTAATTTTCAAACCACCTCTACATCGATCTGTAGCTACTGAGGAACCTAGCTTATCTTCCCTTTGTTAGAAATATACCTTTTTTTCTCCTAGAGAAAGAGATAATGATGACTATCAATTAATATCATGCATATCAAGTCTTTTAGTGAAAAATAGTCCATTAAATCAATATTTGTTGGGCATCTATTCCTTGCTAAGTACTCTGCTAGTTAACATACGAAGTCTAAGACATGTCCTCTGTTCTCTAGAAAGTTAGGTTTTATTCTAATGTTTCTTAAATGTATTCCTTGAACTTCCTGCACTCTCATCGTGGAGTATGTGAAAAAGATTCTTTAGACCCTACCTACTGAATCAGAATTTCTGGGGAGGGGCCCAGAATCTCTGGCGTGGAATCTGCACTGTTAACAAGTTCCCAGGTCATTTTGATGTATTGGAGAACCCTGATGTCTTAAAGATAAAGAATGTAAGAAATTCCTACAAAAAATACTAGGGCTGGAAGGACTTTTAGTAATTAGTGTAACCACATAATTTTACAGATGAGAAAACAAAGGATGAGAGAAGTAATATAAGTTACACAGCTGGTTAGGACCCTAGTTTTCCTGTCTTCTAGTCCAATGCTCATAAAGGGAAAGACTTATGTTGTGGATTTCTTTGCTAATGCAGTTCATTATATTGTATACATTCTCCCTTCTTTTTTACTTTATGAATCAGCTATTTCTATGTAATGGTGGATTATGTTATAGAACCATGATGGCAAAAGTTTGGTATATAAAACTGTGTACTCTGTTGATTTTTCCTCCAGACTACCTTTCATCACCCTTAACTGTTCTAGATAAGCAGTGGGTATTTTCCCATGCAAAAGTCAGTTCTCCCACAATAAGAAATGAACGTGTAAGGCCTATTCTCTATACATTTGTTGACTTTTTTTTTTGCAGTTAAAAATGCTGATTTTATCCGCAAATTATCCTTGTATGTCCAAAGGAAAGGAAAAACGGGATTTAAAAATGTGGGCCAATAGAACCTTTAATCTTGCTTTTAAGCTTTTTTCTAACTTGAAAAAAATTTCTTTATAAACTAATTATATTATTGTCTTTGCTAGGAAATTCTTTCCAGAGCCAAAATATCTATGTACCTTAAGCCAGTTTCTTTTCTGTGCTCAGACAAGACGGAAAACATCTGGCAGGTTCCTCTGGCAGGATATTCAAGGAGAATACTTTCTTTACTCTTCAGACAGAATAATTCACTTCTTTTTTGTCTGCATTGTATGAAACTATTCTCCAACACTTATATAAATGTATAAATACATCATGTAGATGGATATATGTTGATTAGAGCCAAGTTACAGTAGCTTAATTTGCAATTTATTTGAATAAAGCTAATTATAACAAAAGCAATGTTATTCTACAGAAAATAATGTGCTCTTTAGGTTTTTCATCATTTATCCATGCCAAAAGAAATATCATCATGCAGCATGCTAAAATGTTTTTGAGCTTATCTAAGAGAAAAGCCTGTTGGTATATTGCAATTCACTCACTTTGCCCAGGAGCCATAGGGTAGCCCATACCAGGGCCACCTCACAATTGAGGAGATTGCCATGGCACAACAAAGTCTGCCTGTAAGAGGTGCCTTTTTCTAATTTGCACAAAATTACCATATGAGTTAGTAGCAGCACAAAGAGGTCCACAAGAAGCGTTGGCCAAGTGTTCAGTGTTAGATATGTGTGTAAATAAGCTTAGACATTTTTTTTCAAGATGTCAGGGGAAGGCCATTTCCCAATTTTCACAAAGAAAAAAGGCCAATGATATATTGTAAACTGAAAATAGGTTTAATATTAAATGAACATTATTTGAAAATTTTTCTTTTCTTATTAATTATTTTTGTGAATATTTTAGAGTGACAAATAGAGCATTTTTCTGTTTTTTGTACATGGTTTCCTTTTGTTTTCTAAAATTAGAGTTGGTTGATATCACTATGATCGAAAGTGAATTCCACCAAAGCACATGTGGTGTGCTGACTACTAAAAAATCGTCAGCACCACTTACAGGTGCAAGTTTGACAATCAGAGCAAATCTTGATTTCCTACTAGGCTGAGCTGGTAAAGTCATGCTGTACTCAACAGCAAAACAAAAAAGACCTTTCCTTAGTAAAAACAGCATGTCAGACTCTGCCCAAAGAAACCTCACTCAGAGAAACAAGTAAGACTTTGAGGGTAGAAAGGGTGATCAATATTTGACTATCTGTATATCCTAGGTCACAATTGCTCCTTTCCCCAGAACTGGGTCATAGTTCTTAAATTATTTATGATCAGAAGTGAAGAATGTTAACTTCTCAAACTCAGCTTCAAGGCCCAGCACCAAGTCTGCTTCACTAATATGACCTCCTTCGCTTTTTTCCTCTGCCTCTTTGATTCTGGCAGGGCAGACTTTTCTTCCTTTCTTTTCCAGACCTCAGAGTCTTCCTCCAGGCTTCCAGTCCTTCTCCTTCTGTTTCCTTTGCCTTTAATTTTCTCTGCATCAGATTCTCACTCCTCCAGCAATATGTTTTTTCTTTTACAACCACTTCTTTCTGAACACACATAACCCCCTTAACTCAAATCAAATAAATACAATTTAAATACAAAGCTATTTTGCTACATATATTTTTCTAATCTTTCTGGAAAATGAACTAATTACATAATATTGGTAATGTCCATCCTATTATTATAGCAATTAATGATGGTGATTAGTGCTATGTATTGTAACTAGAATTTAATGAGAACCTTACTCTATGCTAGGCACTTGGCTAAATACTTTGCATACCATGTTTTATTTAATCTATATAATAGCCCTGATTAGTATAAAAGAGTTTGAGGTTATCTAGTACATTAATGGCAAAGTAAGGCTTAATGGCTTTGTCCTGAATAAAAGTGTGCACTTATTTTAATAATAAAATGTGGCTTTATGTATGATCTTTTTTTAAAAACAAAATATTCCTCTGCTGTAACAACCCAAAAAATGACTTTTCCTATGCTTTTAAGCATCTCTCTTCTGAACACTTAACTTTTTTCTCCCTTAACAAATCATTCAGCCTTTATAATATAATCTTCTCTTTTCCAGAGGTCACACACTGGAACAAATGCATGACCCATTTGTGACAATGAAACACAGCAGCCTCCTTCTTACAATACAAAGGCACAATCAGAGAAGAGAAAAATAACTAAGCAAAAAAGGAAAGTGAGAGAAAACTCCCCTGGTTTTAAACATAACTCAATAGAAAATTTGTCTTTCATCAAAAGTATTTCCAGGCTAATGACTTGTGGTTTCTTCAGCCTTCATTTAAGTGCCATAGGACTCACTTTTCATAAAGAAGGTAAGTGGATAAAGTACTCATTCAATTCTACATTAATTTTAAAGGGAATGTGAACTAGCTTCAGTTGATATGAGCACTTATCTCAAAGAAAGCTGGCTGTCAGTTAGAGCTCCTGGTGACAGAACTGTCTAGTCATATTTTAAAAAAAGGCCGTGTTCTCTAGTCATGCAACTTCAAGAGACTGACACTGGATCTTTGCCTTGAGTGCTCCATTCTTTATATCTTCTGTCTAGTACTATGTGGTTCTAAGAGCAGGGAGCAGGGGAAGGCAGTTCAAGGGAAAATTTGTTGGCAGCATGTGGCAGGCACCACACAAGGCACCAAGTTTACAGAGGCATGAGAAATAAGCAACACGTGAATTAGATCAATCACATTATAATGAAAATGGAGGAATAAATGCAGTTCTCAGGTTATTGCTATTAGTACCAGAAGCAGTGATATACTATAGAAGGTGGGAGTTGGACAGAACCAATAATGGGTAAGGTTTTAATATCTAGAAAATAGGAACTCAGGTGTACATCATTTTATTCAGAGTCTAATGCTGTACCATTAAGAGACAAATAGATGAGCACTAATACAATTGTTACATCCCTTTTAGGGTTCTTCACAACTCTCATCTGAAACTTTTAATCATATGAAGAACCATCCAAAACCTCCTGGACATGGAGAAACCACAGAGCAGGGGGCAGAGGATCAAGGATGGGGAAGATGATTGTATGAAAGTAACATAAAGAATTCTGATATGAGATTGTATATTGGATTATAGGGCCCACTTTTGGTTCTAACCTCCCGCACCATAATCCAATGCACAATCTTCATTTATAGTTTCTTATTATAAATTATGTCCCTAGCACATTTCTGACACATAGTAAGTGCTCAATAGATGTTTGCTGAATTGGTGCCTATATATATTTATTGCAGATAACCTTTATGAACAATTATGCACATACTTGACTCTGTTGCCTATTAGACTATAAATGTTTGAGGAGGTTGAGGAGGGAGAAAAAAAATTTTTGTATCCCTTGCCAGCCTCTAGCACACAATAGGCCACGTGTACAACTCTATAGAATGAAAAAGTGTATAAATAAATCTGGGTATCATTTCTCCTAAATTAAAATGGGTCTGGGCTCTGTTGTCCACACCATGTGTCCCCTTACTTGCTGAGAATCAAGCTGAGCTCCACTTGCAAATCTGAAGGTGGAGCTAGAAGTCTGGCACCTACCGTTGAAGAGGATGAACTGATTGTGCAGTGATCCACATCAATTGCTAACACAGCTGATATGAATGAATTATTTGTGCCTGGTCTGCTTATTTCTTGAGTTATAGACACAGGCTAAAAACATGTTCTGTGAATTATTATTTTTTCAAGAATCTGTAATTAACCTACATCACACATCTACAAAATTTTCAGGCAGATTTACAGACATTCTCAGATCTTATTCAGATGAGGTTAGACATTGGGACAAAACAGAGGAGCAGCCATCACTGTGGAGCCTGAAAACGTCTAGTCTCTCACAGCCAGGGTGATTTCCAGCTGAGATGGCTGTTAGTGACTTCCTGAGCAAGCCTAATGGACTGCTGGTTTAGGCTCCCTATCTCATCTCCAAGCTGGGCTGCTTCATTAGTGAATGATGAATGCAGGTTGGTTTAGCTGACAGCTGTCAACTACTTACGGGCTATACATAACCTTAAGTAAAGTTAAAAGATTGGCGAGACTTCTTGACTGCACTGATTAAATCATTTAGATGAGAAGTCTGAATAAGAGGTAGAGTTGTGAGAGAGAGCAGAGGGACAAAACCTGTCACAAGGCTGTCCTTAAAGGTTTTGAGAGACAGACTCTTAACAGGAAAATGGGGGTGAGTTTTTCTCTCACAGACATCCAGACTGCCAAATAAGGATGAAAAACCTATGTTAAAAGCAAGCTCACCGAGTGGTGAGCCTGTCAAGGTTAAGGATTATTTTTACAGGTGATGCATATCCCCAGGACTTGACACATAATAGTCATTCAATAAATGTACACTAATTTCAACTGAAAATGGACACAGTTCTGTCAAGGCTAGAGAATAAACTTTGAAGATAGTCTACAAGTAACATCAGAAATCAATGGCTCACAAATTTTATTGGCATTATGAAGAGGCATGTGCAATCTTCCCTAATGTATGATTGATTCACAGTAATTTAGAGAATGCTTAAGATGTATCAGTCTTCAGATATGTAAATGCTCCAATTATATAGGCTTCTTTGCTCTTGAGTCTTAAGAATCATTCTTTTCTGCATGCCTGTATACCTGGTCCAAGACATAACAAGGCTAAAGATCAATGGGGAGTTAGGTTGGATTACCTCAATTTACTAGTCACTTTCCTACAGTAGACTAGCTATGATCCCTTTGATTCCTGCTGATCCAATCCATCGGTGTGGCCATCTGCTGATAATCTAGACCCATTTTTCCCCATTGCAAACCACTTACCATCTACACATTTGTGAGTGTGTTTCTTCTAGGATCCAGAAAATGGCCTTATAAAAAATGGACCTAGGGTCATCCCAGTCAATTTTTCTAAAGGAGAATAACCTTGCCTATTTTCCCCACAGAATCTTGCCTTTGTGTGGAAAGCTGGGTTTGCAATGATAAACAGTTGAATTTAGAGATAAGGTTATACAGACATCAACCAATATACTGACAGGTTAACGATTTCGTTTTCATTGAACTTGACGTAGGCAAAATACGTAAGAGTTGTGGGAATCTTGCCATTTCTAAGAATCATTTAGATCTTTCTGCTTTCTTCTAGCTTCAGCAGGTATCTAGTGCTATCCAGGTCCAGCAGTACCATTCTCAATTCTAGAATATTTGTTTTGAGACAAGCTAAATAATCTGATAAATAAACCTATGCTAAATTTCTATTGAACAAGAAAGTACATATAATGTATATCCCTAGCGCTTGTCACATAACAGGCACTTAATAAATACACATTGAATTGAATTGAAAGTGGACACAATTCTGTCACTGCTAGAGAATCACCTTTAATATTAATCTCCAAGTATTGCCAATTAGGTTCCTTATTAGGTTCTTAGGTTACCACATTAGGTTGCATTTTCACCTAATAGAAGACATTAGGAGACAACATTCAGAGCTGGTTATAGGTCTTAAGAATGTGAAAAGTAATTGAGCAGAATATTTGAATCAAAACATAAATTGATCAATTTGTTATTATAGATAGCTTATGAAATTTGCTTTTAGAAAACACCTAGAGTTATAAATAATCCTCGATATCAATAATATGTCCAGTAATGTTGAGAACTGGAAAGCAATTTAATCAGCACTTTATAGTCTTTGCAGAGTTAATTTTACCTATTATCTATTGAGTTATTGTGTTATTAGGCAACAGGTTTATTTTCTTTATAGGTTTTAATTCCAGGTAAAAACTAATAAACCAAGAATATTTGCCAAATGATACTCATTACAAGTAAACAGAAGTAGATACTTTAAATGTTACCTATACCATTTAAAATATTCAACAGCTTTTTGGCAATATGTTCTTCCAATAATTTTTAGAATTTGTAGAATAGGATGCATACCATCGAGTTCACTCATGTTGCCCCTCCCCACAATCTAGATAGAAAGCTTAAATCATGTTTTATATATTAAACAGGAGCAGCTAGGAAGGAGAATTAGCTTAAGAAATAATAAGGGTGGTTGCCTTTTGAATTAAAAATAACAGAGACTCTAAATGCCACTTTGAAAAAAATGAGTGCTATTAATCTCCACTTCCCAAATGGAATCTGGGGAGATTAAGTTACTGCTGGCTGCACATCTGTTACACAAAACAGCTGCATAAGATGAGTATAGACTAAAGTAGAAATAGATTGTTTAGATGCTCTTTTGGCTTCAGAACATCCTTATAAAACACCTAGTCACACACAGTCCCTGTCTAATTTTCTAGCAACAATTTAAATAAATACAAGATGTCAGACAATAGTCCCAGTTCAGGGAAAAAAGGGCTTCAATTCCACCCAACTTAATTGAAGCTAGAATCATTCCTGCAACATCTATGGCAATTTCACATTGGTGCACTTCAATTAAGGAATAATAAGAGTGCGAAGTAATTTATACTCATAGATTAGATGTCGTCTGTGAAAAATTACCGATTAACTCAAAGGCGGCCTCTGGAGTACTCACCAAGCATTTTAATGGGGGTTTCTCTGTCACCTCTTGTCCTAATATCTGGCCAGAAACTAGCAACATTCTAAATTTGCCTCTTGAAAGACTCAATATACCTATTGTACACATCTGTGACTTCACCTTTTAAAGTCCCCCAAACCACAACTGTTTTGCAGTAATAATAAATTTTAATCATCCATTTTTCTATTATTTTACCTACATTTTTTTCCTTTTATTTAAATTCTTCTTGTAGTTAGCATGAAAGGGCATTTTCTTCAATAAAGTAACAATAAAAAGGCATTTTTTGGATGATACTGTTATTCAAATGTTCTGTATTACATTTCCACCTCAGTGGGCAAAGATAACTCTCAACAATGAGAATAAATAGAGTTTGTAGTAAAGTGAGAGACTGGATTCTTAATTACTGTTTTCCCCAAAGTACAATGTGAAGTCTTAATAGATGATAAGCATCATGTGGAAAATTTTGTGCATAACATTTGACCTTTTTAAACTCTTCACAAATTAAGCAGGGGGATTATAACTTGATTATTTGTTCTCAAATCAGTACTTTCTTCTTAAGTGTCTAGGAGACATATCTAGAGGCATTACATTTTTTAAAAAATGATTAAAAATAGCTTTATCGAAACCATTACTTCTTTTCCCTTCTATAGTTATTAGCTGAAGAAAATAGACTGAAACATAAAGAAACCTACATTTATCTTATTAGGAAAGAAATTGGTCTACTTTTAGTTATTTATTCTTAGAGAATAAAGACCAAAATGAAATACACATGACACAAGTTCAGCTCTTTCCTTTCCCTGTAAGGAGGGCAGTGTCAGAGAGCCTAAACCTATAAATGTCAGAAGACCCGAGTCCAGATGTGAGTTCTGTCTGTAGTGGTGTGAATTTTAGGTGACTTCTTTGAAACAGTGTTCTCTCTAGAAAGGAGCAATACCTTGACAGGTTGTTGTAAGGACTAAATATGTTAATGTGCTTTGGCTGTGTATACTCAGGGCAGTCGTTTTTGTGGGGTAGTATTCAAATAGGATGCTAGAGGATCTTCTACATTGTTTGATATCTCACTGTAACAAGTATTCTGTGGTCCTTTTCTTAAAAGTAAGAAATTACATACATTGTAATTGGTGAGACCCTTGAATATGACCAACCTTGTATGACTTTCAGAGAACACATTAGGAAAGTATTAAAAGAACCTGGGATAGAAAGAGAATTACAGAGGAAGATTTCAAGAAAGAAAAAGCCCAAGAGTAGGGATCTAGTTAATTTAATATTGGGTAAAAATTTCTGAGCTTACTGTCGTTAAAATGTGGTTCTGTGTTTGGTTTAAAAGGTTTGGTTTGTGGCAGTAGCTTATTTATACTGCTGACACTGTTTATTTAAACCTGTCATTGCCATAGTGACTAAATTTCGAGCCTGCACACCCACAAGCCTGAAAAGCCACGTTAAGTCATTCTGTGAGCCCTGGATTTGGGAAAACAGACATGTTTTAAAGGAGGAATTTAAGTACGATATCTTTCTTCCTGGAAGGAAAGGGTCATTAAAGCAATAGCAAAGGGCATACTTTTATATATATATATATATTAGAAATGTTTGTAAGTGAACATTTAAATATACCAGTGTCTTGGGCCTGCTTATTGTATTCAGCTTTGCAAGATGTGCAATTAAAAATGGTATCTGAATAAATAACCCTACCATACCCTCTCTCACTTTTCCCTCAAGTAATGAAAAGGAAATAGAGAAAATAAAAAGCTTGAAATGATGAAAATCAAGGCTGGGAGTTAAACAATAACAAGAATCTTGGAGGACTTGGAAGTGATCATAAAATTGATTGTGCTGGATTTTATTTATTAACACAAATAGATCCCTTATAGTGTAGTCTAAGCAGTTTACAAATGGTGACTCATTCAATCCTGAATACCCTTATTACATCAGTATTATTATCACCTGCTTAAAATCACACAGCTGGTAAGTAGTGAAGCCTGAACATGAACCCAGACACTTGACTCCAGAGTCTGTGCTCAAAACCATTATGCTCTGTTGCTGTAAGAAACTATATTAAGGGCTTCCTGAAGCAGAGCTGCCATTTTCTGTGGGCACACATTTGCATTGACAAAGGTATGTGTGTGTGGGTTTATTGATTTACCTGTCTCCCCAAAAGACTGTAAGATTTTTGAGGACAAGAACGAGATTGATATTGTTCTTGTATAAATGCTAAGTACCAGGAAGGTGTTCAAAATAATTTTTTTTTTGTATTGATGGCTAAGTGCCTGCCTGAACAGTGGCTAGAAAACTCTATTTTCAAGACTCCTGTCCCAGAAGACCAAGGATGACACCTTGGTTGGGCATCCATCTCTCTACTGTGCTGTGGAAGCTACTTTTAAAAATTTTAATCAAGTCTATTATTTTCATTAGAAAAGCAGTACACTAAATAAAATTTGAAACCTGAAAAGAAAACAACAAAAATAAAAATATAAGATAGACAAAAAATAAATTACCCATTTCATATTAGAAAGAAAAACAGCGATGCAGGTTATGAAATAAGAATTTTTAAAAGGTATAGAGTTATGATCAAATTTCTCAGCAATTAAAGTGCTTATAATGGGGTTTTATTCACCTCTGCTTTTCTAGTAGGAAAATAAATGAGGAAAAAAAATATGTAGTGTTTAAAGCCAGGTACACCTCTTGAAACTAAGTTTCATCATTGTAGGTAAGTGTTAGATGAGGATGGATGGCACCTGCTATTTTAAGTGGTCATCAAATGAGTTAAGAGAGGCCATCTCAGTGGTAAAGTGGGAGATGTGCCACAAAGAACACAGTATGGAAACTGGTGGAAGTGTGAAAGTAGGGAGAAACAGCTGAGTGAAACAGTAGAGCTCAGTAGTTCCCGTGGGTTGCAGAATTCCCCTCACAAGAAATAATCCACCTGGAATACTGAGTTGGGGTCAAAGAATATAAAGATCCACAAATCCTCCTAATTTATATACCCTGAGCTTGAGTCCTTACTTTTCCTTCAAGATAAATGCAAGTGTGGTATATAAGTGTACTTCAAAAGGTTCCTAAAAAATGGAGTCAAAGATAATATGAATCTTTCCACGAACTTTTTGATGACTCCTCATATATTCTGCGTGTTTCATATCTCAGAGTAGGAATTTTGTTAGGTGTAATATCCCTGGGTCATGATGTTTTCACCTAAAACTCTACAGACGCTGCTTTGTCTTCTGGAATAAAGTTTCAGAGAGGCCTGGGGCTGTGTGATTTTTGTTCCTTTCCAGGTATTCTATTGTTGGTTTTATTTTTTCTTTATGGAATTTGTTTTTCCTTTGGCCTGGATAATGAGGGCATGTATTATTCATTCTTTGTAATTACAAAAAAAATTCCAAGATTTGTCTAAATGTGGGTATTTCTTTTCTTTTCTTTTTTCTTTTGTTGGTGAAAATGCAAGTCAGCTTTTATTCAGGCAATACTGGTGACCTGAGGGGAGATGTTAGGCTAACCCACCTCTCTGGTAAGTATGAAGGAGAATGGTCAGGCTAAAGCCATCTCAAAGACTCAGGTGTACTGAGCAGTTTTTATTTATTTATTTTTTTAATTTATCAATATACAATATAGTTGATTTTTGTGTCTCTTTACCAATTCCTCCTTTTCCTCCCTCCCTCTTCCCCTCCTCCCATCAATATCATATCTGTTCATTGTCTTAACAAACTCAAGGAATTGTTGTGATTGTTGTGTCTTCTTCTCCCCCCCCCCCGTTCATTTGTTTATTTACTTATTTATTTTTATTAGCTACCACAAAATAAGTGAGAACTTGTGGTTTTTCTCTTTCTGCACCTGGGCTTATTTCACTTAATGTTTTTCTCTAAGTCCATCTGTGTTGTTGCGAATGTTAGTATTTCATTTTTTTTATAGCACAGTAGTATTCCATTGTGTAGATATACCACAGTTTCCTTATCCACTCATCTGATGATGGATGTTTGGGCTGATTCCAACTCTTGGCTATTAGAAATAGTGTGGCAATAAACATTGGAGTACAGGTATCCCTTCGACATGATGATTTCCATTCCTCTGGGTATATACCCAGTAGCGGAATAGCTGGGTCATATGGTAGATCTATCTGTACTTGTTTGAGGAGCCTCCATACCATTTTCCATAAAGGCTGTATCATTTTGCACTCCCACCAACAGTGTAAGAGGGTTCCTTTTTCTCCACATCCTCACCAGCATTTGTCATTCTCAGTCTTTTGGATATTAGTCATCCTAACTGGAGTGAAATGGTATCTCAAAGTGGTTTTTGATTTGCGTTTCCTGAATGCTGAGTGATGTTGGGCATTTCTTCATGTGTCTGTTGGCCATTTGTATATCTTCCCTTGAGAAATGCCTGTTCAGCTCCTTTGCCCATTTTTTAATTGTATTACTTGTTTTTTTGCTATTGCTTGAGTTCCTAGTATATTCTGGATATTAAACCTTTGTCAGATGTATATTTTGCAAATATTTTCTCCCACTGCGTTGGTTGTCTTTTTGCTCTATTAATTGTTTCTTTTGCTGTGCAGAAGCTTTTTAGTTTGATATAATCCCATTTGTTTATTTTTCCTTTGCTTGCCTGTGCTTTTGGGATCATATTCATAAAGTCTGTACCCAATCCTACTTTCTGGAGTGTTTCCCGTATGTTTTCTTTAAGGAGTTTTATTGTTTCAGGACATATATTTAATTCTTTAATCCATTTTGAGTTATTTTGGTATATGGTGAGAGATATGGGTCTAGTTTTATTCTCCTACATACGAATGTCCAATTTTCCCAGCACTATTTACTGAAGAGGCAGTCTCTTCCCCAGTGTGTGGTCTTGGAGCCTTTGTCAAAGATCAGATGGCTGCAGGTGCATGGGTTGATTTCTGGATTCTCTATTTTTTTGCATTAGTCCATGTATCTGTTTTTATGCCACTACCATGCTATTTCGGTTACTGTCACTTTGTAGTATCGTTTAAGGTCAGGTAGTGTTATGCCTCCAGCTTTATGTTTTTTTTGGTCAGGATTGCTTTGGCTGTTCATGGTCTTTTGTTCTTCCATATGAATTTGTCTAAATGTGGGTATTTCTTTTTAGACTTTGCTTATTATAAGGGGAGCTCTTTCAATTTGGATACTCAGGCCATTTTTTCAACTCAAGAAAATTCTTCCATAATACATTTTATTATGCTTCTATTTCAATTTTTATATCTTTTTAAGAAAACTCTAGTACTCTAAAGTTAGATCTCCATATTTTAAGTATCATACCTATCATTTTGTCCCTCATTTTAACTCTATTTTCTTTCCTTGTTTCAATATTGTGGGTGAGCTTTTAACGTATGACCTCCACATAATGAATCCATTTTCTTCTGTATTGATTCTACTTTTTACCAGCATCAATCATTGTAAATTTAAAATCTGCTATTACTATTTAATTCTCTTGATATCCTTTTTTATCATGTCCATCCATTTTTAGATGGATGCCTGATGTCTTTTTATTATATCTATTTTTTCCAAGTTGATTTATACCACTGCTTCAGCGGTAATGCAGTTTACATTCTATGAAGAGTGTCAATTTCTGAAATTATATTCTGTTTTCTGTATCATTTTCAGTTCTTTTTTTTTTAGTATAATAATCCCTTTTGATTGCTTGGCAATATTTTAAAATGGAAAAACATTATTTTTAATATTTTCTTTTTTCTTCTTTTACTTGAGTATGGTATCCATACATGGAGTTTTTCAAATTCTCAATTTGACTTGTTTTTACTTCTACTCAGTCAACTTGTCAACCTGCCAAACCCCCTTCTTAGATCTAAGGCTGGGTAGATGGTTGATGTGTACTCTCCCTGACTCAATTTTCAGCATCTACCATTTTATTGACTACCTCTCTCTCTGACATGATAAAAACACATGAAGAAGTAATAACTGTTGAACTAGAAAGAATTATTTCAATTTATTAAAGGGTAACAATTAAAAATCAAGCAAGCAACAAAGAGCAACAACAATAAAAGTAATTTATTGGGTCATATGATGAAATAACTAAAATGCATTTCTGAATACAGGTGTTTAACCCCTCCTGATAAGACCCTTTCTTGCATAAGTTGTAGATCAAAGGGGCCAAAAAAATATCAGTACAGAAAAGCATTCTAGATGCAAACATATAAGTTCTCAGAATTAGGTAGCATATCATTCTGGTACATCATTCTGTATTTTAGCTGTAGGTATGAAATGAGTGTTTGACCAGCTCCCAGGATGTCAGTGATCAAAGCCAGTACATTCTACCAACCCTACTGAGTAGCAAACATACAGCAGTGTAGATGACCTTTCATTTCAGGATAAGTAAAAAAAAAATAATAATAAAGAGAGTAAAAGAATGCGCAAGAATGTTATCCACATGACTGAGAATGAGTTCACATCTCTAAAAATGATTTACTTCAGGGGTTGGAAAAAAAATATGAACAGTATTATTTTGCATCCTCTGTAGAGTACTAAAATGGATAGTATGTGAAATTGACTTAGAAGTCTAAAGGATAAATTAAAGCCTGAACTGAAGATGGAATCTATAAGGGAAAAGAAACTTAAGCTCTCCCATAATAAAGAAGAGCAGGACTAAGATATGAAAATAAAGATCAGGAAGCAGAGACTGAGAAAATGGCTATGTAACCTTGCAGTTATAGACACACTTTCCAGAGGAAGACATCATTAGGGCAATTTCAAAGGAGGCATTTAGTAAATACAGATTATCCAGGCAAAAAGACAAGTACATGGATTGTACTAGCCTGAGTTTGAAAACAAAACAACACAAATGAGTCTAGAGGTTAAAAAAGCTGTTCTTATTTCAATGGCCGAGAGTGAAAAGATACAATTATAAAGACACCTACTAGAACATCATATTTGAATTACAAGGATAATTAACACATCCTACTTTCAACTACACAGGTAAAAATGTTGTTCACAATGGAATGAAAGTCTGACTAGCAACTAACTTCTTTGAGACATGAAATATCTGGAGACAATAGAAAAGGTGATGCATAGTTTTCAGGGGAGAATATCAAATTATGACCTAAAAATTTTATCCTAACAAAATATTTATTCACACATGAAAACAATTCAGATGTACTTGGCTCATAAATTTATGTCTGTTTTGCAAATATTACTTGGAGATGCAGTCCAGCTGAGTGAATGATTAATCAAAATTAAGAATTTAAAAATAGAAAAATTGATGTGTATAAAATTGGTAAACATAGTTAACAGTCTAAGTAATTGTAGCTTTGTACAGACAAATGAATGAAACATAAAATATAGTATTAGAATACAAGTTGTATAAGTTACAAACAAAAATTAATGTAAACTTTCAAGTCTAAACATGTAGATTATTTTTAACAGAATTTTTAAATTGGGAGGGCAGAGAATAAAGGTGAAGATAAAGTGTTTAAATTCCTTGCATTAAATTAGGAAAGCAAAAAGATTTTATTTAGTTTTAGACTTTATTAATGAATTAACTATAAAATAATAATTGTTTCTAATATCTTAAAAGCAATTCATGGGAATATCAGTCTCTGTTTTCTGTTCTGTGTTTTGTTCACTGATGTATCTCAACTGCCTAGAACATTTGCTACCACATAGTAGTTGCTCAATAAAGATTAGTGAATGAATGAATTAATGAACTTACTTTTAGAATCTGAAGCACAGGGCATATGAGTATGTGTATTTACTTTTATTGATTCAGAAATAGTTGTACTTACTGGGAAACTAAGAATAAACCCATAGAATTCATATAATAAAAACTAAGAAAATAAATACAACTGCCAACCAAGATAAAGAATAAAAAAAATTAAAGATAAATTAAGGCCAAACAGAGTAGTGATGATAAAAAGTATATATGGTATAAATTCTACTTTTAAAAAATGAAGAATTTCTGACTGGTTAAAAAACAAAATCCAAATTCATGCTGATTGAAAGCAACACATTGAAAACATGTGAAAATCAACAGATGAACAAAACTCTATAAGTAAACAAACTAAAAGCAAGCACTAAGGACAGCATTAAATTTAGACAGGTAAAAGTCAAGAAAACAACTTAATTTTTTTTTAAAGAGGGACATTTTTGGGGGATCAAAGTTCCAATCTACAATAAAAATAGTTGTCATGAATCTTTACAGGAAAAAGAGAATAACATTAAAACATGTAAAACAAAACTCTTAAATATCTAACAATTAAATAAATTAACAATAAAAAGTGAAACATCTGCAGAAGCACAATTATTTTAGAGGATTTAATGTAACTTTTTGAACATTTGACAGACTATGTAGGAAAATATATATATGGGCACAGAGAATTTGCATTGCATGATTTGAATAATGTGTTGTTTGGAATGCCTATGTAGAACCATAATATCCTATAGAGACATAAATTCTTTTCAAGCACCCATGTCATATTACCAAAATTGATTATATGTCAGGCCTCAAACCTTATAAATTTCTACAAGCATATTGGTGACATTCATTTATTCACTTATCCATTACTATTTATTGAAAAGCCACTATGAACCAGCGCTCTTTCAAGTATTGGAGATATAGCAATTAACAAAAGAGACCAACTCCCTGCCTTCTTGAAATTTACATTTTAGGTTGTGGGGAGAATAAGCAAATAAGCTAGTAAAAACATTGCATATCAGATGGTAGAAAGTGCTATAGAGATAAATAGACAAAGGGCAGTTGGAGTTGATGATTTTGGAATAGTTCAACTCTATTTCTTGCTTTTTTTTGGGGGGGGGGGTCTTTTTCCTTAAACCTACTTGGAATTTCAGCTCTTCTTAGTTCTGCTTTTTAAAAAGATACTATTCTATTTAGAATTAAGCCTTTTATAATTTTACATGAGCTATCTGTCTATTGCACAGAGGGTAAGTTAACAAATCCACACATTTAATAGGAAAGTAGCAACTATAAATCCTATTTGTGACCACAAAGAACATTAATAGATCAAAATACTATCAAGCCTGTGAAGGAGGATTTTCCATTTTTTATTAAAACAGATCTGTTGCTTTACATTTTCTTGTCTTAAGAATCTGAATTTATGATGCATCTGACCAGGATATTATAAGAATCTTTGGGTGACATGGACTAAAAAAAGTTTGTTAAACCACTAAGCTAGAGACACATTATCTCACACAGATATAAAGAAGTGCTGGAGTGTGGACAAATAACTGTACTAAGAAGTATGTGATCTTTGTTTTTCCCTTTCCCTCACACCAACCCCACTGAATTTAATTATTATCACACCCAAGGACTGAGGTTTTAGCTGAGAGGAAAAGTTCAGGGGAATAGAGATGAGAAGAGTGGGAGTTACGAATTTTGTGTACACCACGGAAGGATGAGGAGGTGGACAATTCTTATTTAATCTTCTGTTCCATTGGGTTAAGTGTTCTCAAGAGTCGATTTCTAAATGAATGTGGGGACAACTCAAACTTCAGAACATAGGAAATCTGCATTCTCAGTCCATCAGTGACAAGGTCGAGAAAATGCTGGTCAAATGCTCTACACATTGGTTTGTTGCTGTGTTAATGCTAAGCAATCTGGCCATCATTAAGTAACGAGGGTGATGATTTTCTTATTTTACAACACCCAGAAGGATGAGATAGAAAAACATGTATCAGAGGGAAGAAATGTAAAGGGAAATTACCAAAAAAAAAAAAAAAAAAAAAAAAAAAAAAAGAAGAGGCTATTTCTTATATATTTTAAAATTGAGGTTATAAACTGCACAATTTTGTTTTACATTAATTTGGTGCTAAAAGCATAACAGTGTTTAGTGTGGTAGGGCTAAGTTTCATATTCTTTTATTCACATGGAACTTAAAATAGGTTACTGAAAAGAACTATAGAAAATTAAAGTTTAAAGGCCCACATAAAGAATAAAAGGAAAAATAAACTGTATGACAACATGTCATAGGCACAACCAAAAATAAGCTAGAAATTAGCATGTAATAAATACTGAATTTTCATTATTACTAAAGAATTAAATGGCTAGTATGGTAATATTTGGTGACTGCTTTTCAGAGACTTTATATCCACTGAGGTAAGTTAAATGCTGTTTTCAGTGAACTACTTGTGTTGAAAATCTCACATCTGCACATCATTCCTTTGGCTCAAGAAGATGCTCATTTAAATGCTCAGCTATCACTATCCCATAAAGTTGAGGAATGTGCAACTTCATGATTATAAAGAGGATAGACTTAGAAATGTAAAGCAGTTTCTCCAAATAACCACCAAGAAGAGGAACCCTGCAGGGTGGACCGACATGAGGAAGGGCTAATTGAGAAAACATGTCAGCACTGGCTAGACTGGATGGACTTAGGAGCAGCACCCCAGGCTGGGGTTCTGGGCTGACAGAAAAGTGTAAGAGCCCAGGACATCAGGGATCCTGAGCCTGGAGACACCTGGACTTGGAAGAGAGATGCTGTGCTGAGAAGTAGAAAATACCAAAGTCCACCTGTTTAACCACTCCTCCAATGCCAGTCCTATTGCCAGCCTGCCATCCTGAACCAGCTACAGTGCTTCAGAAAACTGGAAGAGTGGCCAGAATACTTAAGCCCACTCATTCCACTATCAACGCTTCTTGGTTGTCCTGAGCTAGGCATCCACATTTTAGGTTCCTAAAGACCTAATCTGCTCCATTCCCCCTTGGAAACCCATCCTTAGCAAGCTGACCCATTGGAAAGACTCTGATTAACATCAACCCCAAATTAGACTTAACTTAATATTCATCTTGAGCACCTACTCCTAGGCACTCTGAGAGGACAGAGGTGAATAAGATTCAGTCTTTGCAGTTTAATAAGGAACACAGACCTATATAACAAAATATGGTGTGAAATGTATGGAGATAGATGGTGTGGAAATCAGAAAGATGGAGTGATTAATTGAGAGGGGCTAGGAAAGGCTTTGTGAAGAAAATGGTATAGCTGATTGTTGAAGGTAATAAAAAATATAATGAGAACACAGCTAGCATTTATTGCGTATTTTCTGTGCTGTTGGTAGGAGCCATGTTATGAAGAGTCATATGTGCCATGCTGAAAAGCTTATCTTCCAGCCTTACACCAGGAGGATTCAATGCAGGTCTTTACGATACAGGGAGAAGTAGGAGGTCATGTGGGTCTTATGATAATATTTAGCGGCAGCATGAAAGGTATACTGGAGAAGTGTAAGTCTATGGGTAGGAGATTTATTTTAAAAGCGATTGGATTATTCCTAGTGTGGGATGATGTCAGCCAAAAGTAAAGCCATATGAGAAGGGAACAGAGTAGATATTTTGTTGCAAATAAACAACGGGTACATGAGGGTACTTAAAAGTTTGTGGAGAAATAGAATTAAAAGATAATGGGAATGTTTTCATCAACTTTTTGACGTACTCTTGTATTTATGTGATACCAGGGATTATATCCTCACCACACCAGGATATTTTTGAGGGTAAAAGTGGACACTGTTAACAATTATGTCCAGGCAGGAGGTGTAAACCAAGATTATTCCAGGTAACCTGGTGAAACTAGTTTTAAAAAGCTAGTGGCAGATAAAGAATTCATTTGGGAATGGAAAAGGGAGAGACATCTTAGAACACCTGAGATAAGTGTCCCACTCTTAAGAACTGCCCTACTGAACTCTAACTCAACCTATTTTTTTGGAAAGCGAAGGGCAGATGTGCTTAATTTCTCAGTTATGACAATCAGGTATAAAGCTACCCAACATTTAGAAGCTTCCAGACCTATTGTTGACAACTGGCTTTTCTTTGAGGTGGTTCCTCAATACCATGAACTGCCCATAGTCTCTAGTTGGCTCTTCCTTTGGCCATTCCCCAACTCTCTCTAGAGCTCCCCAGAGGGACAGAGCTAGAGGGGCAGGATATTTCATTAACTTAGATAGGTTGTGATTGAGAAGGCAGAGAGTTTCACAAAGCTCTCACCTTTTGAATAGTATAAACCTCAGTACAAGGTCAGATGTGCTTTTGGGTGTTGCTGTCATACACCAAGATGACACTCGACATAAAGGAGAGGATATCAGAAGACATTCTGCAACAAGGGACAAAATTTCTTCCCTTTTGAACTCATTAAAAAACTTTCTGCCATGTGGATTAGGGATTAAATTAATTTCCATTAACCAATCATATGCTTATATTTTAAAATACTTTGCTGTGTTTCATAATGTCTTATATAATTATATTTTCATAGTTTTAAAAGGTGTTTCTATGATTGTAATAGCAATACATGCTACTGTTGAAGAATTAGGAAAAAGAAAGCTATAATGGTGAAAATAATCATTGCCCATAAATTTTTCACTCAAACATCCGCCATTAAATGATATGCAGATTTCTTACATTCATGTACACATTATATACAACTCTCATTTGGATTTTTCACTTAAAATTTTATTGTAAACAATTCCCTACACCATTTAAGTCATTTCACGTTATAATATGTAATAACAGGATAATGCTTCATCTAATAAATGTACTATAATTTATTAATTTCTCTATTTTTAAACATTAGATTGATTCCGGTATTTTATTAAAACAAATAATGCCAAGGTAAACACCTTTTTACATAAATCATTTTTTTTTTCTGTATTCTAATCTTTTTTAGAGTTTTACTAGTAAAAACACTGGGAGAAAATCTATTTGTATTTTAAGTTTGATAAGAAAGTTTCTATGACTTTACGCATCAATAAAAGTGAACATTGGATCCATATCATTGTTCTCTTCTTATCACTGGGCATTATACTTTTTTCAATCATCTTTGATAATTTCATTGGGGAAAATGACATCTCATTTTGTTTTAATTTGCATTTCTTTGATTTCTTAGTGAGGTTGAAAATTTTCTCATGTTGTTGACAAGTATATTTAAGATTTCTTGATTGAAATTTTTACAAGAAAATAGTTTTCTCAATTCTCACTCGTCTTTTAAAGTTGAATGTTACACTGTTTCAATTTTATACTTCCTCTTCAAGGGCAGGGTCTACCAAGGTACCTAGCAAAATGGCATCCACATAGTTGATGCTCAGTGCATATCAGTGTGAAAGCCTTATTTTAACTTCACTATATTGCCATGTATGGACATGTGAGGCCTGCACTTGTAGAAAGTTTTTTTCTAAAAAAGTGTATCTGAAGACTGTAGTAAAATGGGGAAAAGTATTTTTTGGCAAGAAGGAATTTAAAGATTTTTCTGAATATTTATCCTTTAGGGATGAGTGTATTTCTTGTCAGAGTAATATCACAGAAGAATTGGACGGTCAAGTGTATTCTGCTCAGACAGACTGAATAGATCCCATATACAGTCAATAAAAAACAATAACAGACTCATGTAAAACAGTTCTTAGAAATGGCAGTTACCTTCCAAACAAAAGAAATCCTTTTCTAGGCATCATCACATAATCATAATTTATATAAAATGGAAATTTATTGTATTCTTTTTTCTTATTGAAAATGTCCTTAAATTAACTCACCAAAATTCCAATCATATTTAAAAGAGATTCAAAATTCTAAAAATACATATGAGGGTACTTCAAAAAGTTCATGAAAACATTTGTATTGTCTTTTAATTCTATTTTTCTACAAACTTTTAAAAGTATTCTCATATATCTGCCAGATTTGTTCCTTTTTCTTTCTTTCTTTTTTTTTTTTTTGTATTCATTAGCAGAACTTTGCCTAAGACGGACATAAAAGAGTGTGCATAATGCTTCAAACCAAGCAAATGAAAACAAATACATCATTTCACTTTTCTTAATTTGGGGATTACATAATTTGATATTATCACAAGTAGTAATGTTTGCAAACTGAGAGTTTAAGGAGAAGGGGAAAAGGTGAACATGTATTGTGAGTCAGGCTTGATGAGTATCTCAGTCCTATTTTTGGATGAGAAAACTGAAATTGGCAAACTTTAGAAAACTTGCCAAAGATCACACAACTTGTAAATGGCAGACTCGTAATTAAAACCTATTTCTGCCTGGCACCAAAGTCCATGTTGCATTTCATTTCATGCATACCAGATCCTGTTATAAGTCCTTTAGAAATAGTGGTACACTTAATTTTCATAATAATTTGATATGGTGGGAACTGTAATTACCGCTAATTTACAGTGGGGAAATTAAAACACGGAGGGAAAGAATTTGCCCAAGATCACACAGCCAGAAAGTAGCAGAGCTTGGAATCAAACCCAGGCAGTTTGAGACTAAAGTCTGTACAATGAATCACAATACTTTGCTACCTCTTGACATCCCTTGGAAATAGATGAAATCCCTATGAAGAAATAATCTTCAGTAGGAATATGACACCATAGCCTAATTTCTACAAGGTAACAGTCTCCAGGAAATTATCAGTCTACTTTATCATTAATGTAATACAATAGTCTATGTGATAAGTGTGTGATAAATATTTCTACTATTTCTTGGTTCCCACAGAAACCTGGTAGACTAGACACACCATATTATTATCTCATCACTAGATTTGCATAAATATTCTTACTTGGGGGCAGGGCATACTCTGGAGAAGAGCTGTGAAAACAAAGGACACATTTAGTGTTGTAGTTCGAAATGAAAGTTTTTCCCCTGATGTAGATAAAGGGCAAATGGAATTTTATTTGCAGGAGCATATTAACATGGAATTAAAATGGGAACTATATTGTCATCCAATGCTGGGTAATGTTTATGTCACCCTCGTTTTCTAAAATATTTTTTATGACTCTCTCTCTCCCCTTATATGCACAGTGTAGAAAATACATTGATTTCTCTAGTTTTGTTTCCTTAGTCCCTAAAACTTAGTAGGGATCATGCAAATACTTGCCTTTGGGAATGAAGGGAAATTACTTATTCTAAAGGAATTATCACTGAGCTCATAATTGAGCCAAATCTCCATTATGTGGAGGTGCATACCATTGATTTGCAAAAGTTGTTCCTTCTTCCTTTACAGGAAGATGCACTGGTGATGTATCATTTTAATTTCTTTCATGAGCACTCACTGGAAGAAAAAAAAGTAGCAAATGACGAGGTTATTTGTTCCAGTAGTGATACTCCAAAATCAAATGTATGAAAGGTAATGTTAATTTCATGAATCAATTATCTTAATAAATACCTACATAATTAACTGAAGAATTCTCTTTGAAGAGCCAATTGAGAAATGACTTCAATGTAATGAAGCAGAGGGAGAAAAACAGAATAACTCTGAGCTAATAACAAACTTTCTCAACACAATCAAATATATGAATTTTCTTCAGTATTTGTACAAATATATATAAAAATCACTTAAGCATGTACATAATGTCTAAATGATGTCATATTTGATCCTATTATTTGTGCTCAAACAATGGCCAAATTTAAAGGCAATTAGCCATGGTATATATTTAATACACTTGGTAAATCTGTATAAGTCAAGTAAATATTAGATTATGCTAACAATTTCTTTCTTCACCATCTGTACGTGAAATATACTTCCATTTGAATTAGTTAAATAATGATATTTAATAAATATTTCTGAAAATATGTTGGAAATCAAGGTCCCAACCCCTGACACATTTGCCACCAGACATCTAAGAGTCCTTAGGAAATTTTCTTTGCCTGGTCACAGTTTTCTCATCTGTGAAATAAAAGGGCTGAACTAAATGGATTCTGTGGCACTTTGTCTATTATAAAAATTACATTCACCTAAAAAAATGACTTCCCTGATAAATTATGAAATAATTGGAAGGAAAAATAAAATAATTATATTAAGTAATTTGACTATCATGTGTTACAGAGGAATCAAGGGATTAAGGAATTGAGGAGAATTTTTCTTTTCTTAACCTTTTTGAGCCTCAGACTCCTCAGCTGTAAAATGGAGATGGTAGTATAAACCTTAAATATTTTCCCCCCACTATATAGCAAGGGTGAGCATTCCCCTGAGTGGCTGTTTTTCAGTCTTACAATTTCACAGGCATTTGGAGTAATTTAATGAGTTTATAATATTTAAAATTGCCTTGTGTACAATTAGCTAATTATACAAGTAATAAAAATGGCTCTGTGTTTTTCACATAAAGTCTATGTGAATCTGGCAGGTAAGTACAATGATGGCTCTTTCCCATTTACAAATTCATGTAAAGCCTGTGCAATCAATCCTCATTACTCTTAACAACTCACCTATTATAAACCTTACTAGATCAGGCCTAGAATTATTTTTAATATTAGAATCACTAGAAATCAAGGATCTTGTGTCTGCTTGCCTTCATTTCTTGTATACCAGTAATAAATAACCAAGTCTTTAAATATAGCTTCATTAAAACATATGTACTCCTTTGCAGCTGGGGCAAATTGAAAAAGTCATCACCTCCAGAACTGAATGATTCCCTGAACTGCCAATTTGGATAGACTGGCCATTGTCAGGCAGCCCAAGAAATGGGCAGAATACTCACAAAGGAACGTTTTAGCAAGTCACTTTTTCATTTGTAAAAGTTGAGCTCAACAAAAACTAGCCTAAAAGTGTTTTATATATTGTCTTTAATGGCACCCCATTGTTACAGCAATATGGAAAGTCATATACACACTACAACTTAAAATCACCACTTTTTTGTTACCCTAATTGAACCAAACCAAATCAAAACAAAAACCCAAACAAACAACTCTGAAGAAAATCCTCTCAAACCATAACAGGTTCGGCTCTTTGTTCCGACCTCAGCCAGGTTCTTGCACTGTGTGAAAGATGGGAGGTCACAGGCATACCCAGATAACCAGGGGGGTGTAGCTAATGGTCTACCTCCTCCTCTCAAGCCTCAGTCTGTGCCTTTAATTAGAAACCATGTACTCTCTTGGCACCCACAATTATTTCTTAGTTGTGCTCATAAAGAACTTTCATGATTTCTTCATACATGAGACAATACCAGCCATCTGTCTCTTAATCATCTCTTTGAACAGATTTTAATGATCCAAGGCTTAATGAAATGGCACCCATTAGTGAGTTTCAATTTTGATTCATATAGGAAACATCACATTCAGTACAAAATCCCCCAAATACTCAAAGAAGTGAAGATGCTTTATGATCTTAATTATAAACCTTCCCCCCACCTTACATTTTTGACTTGCAGGAATGGTCTAATAGCACAGGAATAAACCAACAGCACAAGGCATGTTATATCACTTAGATATTTATGTTACAGGTTGGCTGGACCAGATGCTGGCTATTGAATTTTCTCCTCTCTTTGTCTACCATACAAAGTAAATGCCCATTAAGCCCTTAGTACAGGGATTCTTTACATGGGATCTCTGGGAAAAGTTTAGTAGGATCTGGAACCCTAAAAATTTCAGGCATATTTTTGTTTGTCTGCAGAAAGTTGCCACATTTCTAATTAAAATCTCAAACAAGATTAAAAACTCCTGTATTGGGATTTTTGAGAGTATTATACTATGACCAACTCCTCAGGCTTCACAGGCAGCCCTTTCCCAGCTCATGTATGGAATTCGTGAGACACTTAACCATCGTTGTCTTCTTCTCTTCTAGGAAAGGGGAGGAGAAGGGTAAGAGGAACCAGAAAAGAGCCCACTTTAAAACCAAGAAAAAAACCTGAGCTACTACTCAGAAGGTTTGGATTTTCCTTTTGACCCAACCGCTAATAAGCTTCTGAGTTTGGACCCATCAATTGAGGCCTCTTGGCCTCTGATTCCTTGTCTCTGAACTGAGTATGTTGACTACATCAGCACTGTTCAAAGCTTGTTCCTTGAAGTCCTGGGGGTTTTGGAAAAGAATTTCAGTGACCCTCCCTAGATGAAAGACTAGTGCCAAACAGTTCAGTTAGCTTCATGAACCTCCTAGAAGGAAAGATAGATATGATAGATGGCAGGTGAGTATATAGGCTTACTTCTTCAGAAGAGCAACTTTATGTTATGTTAGGTGGTTCTTTTAGATTCCCATACTATTCCTTTCTGGAAATGTTGAAATTGACCAAACCTCTATGAGAACGATTTTTTATATGGTATGGTAATTATTAGTTTGCAATGCTGTTTCCTCTACTGATTGTAAGTAGCTCAGGAGAAGAATTATTTATTGGCCATTTCTAGAACCTAGAAAGTGGTTGCTATATGGAAAGAGAAAAGAGAAACAAGCAGAGGGTGATGGAAAATAATTTATGCAGCAGTATGAAAGATAGATTAAATGTTCATGAGACAGATATGAGGTAAGCACAGCTATCAGGATTATTGTGTAACAATAGTCCATGTAATGGGATGGCAAGTTGGGGTTAAACTTGAGAGACTTAGGAAGTAGAATGCTTAGGAATTTGTGGACGTCTTAGTGAGAAATAGAGTCCAAAATAACTTTCAGATTTCTGTATTGGAGTCTCATTCACCTGGAGAGAAAATACAGAAGGAAGAACAATTTGGGAAGAATCATGATTTCTTAAATTTTGATCAAACTATTGTCTCTTTTGTGCCTTTGGGTATACTTGGTTATTTGAGATGCAAAAATGCATTTTTTCTGTGGGCAGTAGTCAGTAAAGTTTGAATAACATTTCTTAAAGAGGTACACATAAGGTATTCAAGTGCAGTTGTCAACAAAATACTTGTTCTGGATCTAGGCTACACATTTAGAAGTAAGGAAAAAAAATCTGGCTGTACACACTGATTTGAGAATTGCTGGTGGCAGGTGTTAGTTGAAGGCAGGTGAGTGGGTGAGATTAGGTAAAGGAAAAGTAAGGAAGAAAGAAACCCTAGAGAATACCAGTGTTAAGATACAGACAGAGAAAAAGGATACAGGAAAAGAGACTGAGAAAGCTAAGGGAGAAGACCAAGCTTGTCAGGAACTTAATGGTGTGTATTACTTGGCTTGGTTTCATGACAAGAAAATTACAAAGATCTGATCTTTTCCGGTAGGAATTTATCACTAAGGACCAAAAGGACATTGACCAGATTAACAATAACCACAAAAAGCAGAATTGACACACTCATTTGGCACAAAGGGAGAGTAAGCTAGAGGATGCACATATTGAGGTAAGGCAGGCAAGGTCATACAATGTGGGACGAGAACAACGTGACGTTGTCTGCTCTCCTCTGATCATTGTGAGAACCCTGTTAGGAGAAGGGAAAATATCCTCAGTGATTTGTGGAAGAGACACACAAGTCCCCGCGGAGTGGAGATGGGCCACTCCCCTCTCTGGCCGCACACAGCATGGTAGCATCTAGGGAAATAAATTACAGGAAGTATGAGAATTGCTTGTGAAAATGTGAAAAAATTATTAGTAGCACACTTTATAAAGTAAAGTACAACCTCAGAATAGTAAAAGTATGAAGGAAAAAAGTTGTGTTCTTGAATAAACACTTCCATTTATATCAATTCAACAACTCCGTACTGTGAAATAGATACAAACAGCAACTGGGATGTCTAATCAACACCTGGGAAGAAACAAGTGAAAGAAATGAACCAGTGGTGTACGGAAGGGAGATTACATTTACATGTGTCTGATGAACCTGAAAAATGGAAGAGAATTGTAAACTCAGAGAAAAGCAAACCTTGCTTGTCCAAACAGGAATCCTATTTGGCCAGAGATATTGACTGAGCTAAATCTAATGAGTTCTTGTGCTAATGCAAATGGATCCCAAACCTAACGTAGGAACTTTTATTCTAAAAATGATTAACTGAAAGAGAACCATGTTGGTTGTGAAATAATAAATTATTTGATTTGCAAACAACATACAGCATCTACTTACTGTGTAAAATATTGGGTACATTGATTTGGGGTGGGAATAAAAGTTTATCAGCTTTCTAAACATTGAATTAGATTAACTTTTACATACCAAGTCTCTATAAAAAGTAAAAGAATAAACTGAACTTTAGAAATCTTTTGTTAGTTGAAGTACTTAGCAGATAAACTACAAGAAATAATTTTACAGTCTGCTTCTGCTATAAGTATCTAACAGGTTTCAAGTAAAATAAATGCTTGCTGCGTAAATTAACATACCATAAAATCAAGACTGTCTGTGTATAATATGCATGTGCAACAACCCATTAATGGAAAGACTCATGACTTAAATAATTTGAATACTCACAGCTACTTATCTCAAAAAATTCAGAAATTTAGGGCTATATAATTTAATTCTCCCACCAAAGTGGGTTGAATAGTGTCCGTCTAAAATTCATGTCCACAAGGAACCTCTGAACATGAACTTATTTGGAAATAGGATCTTTATATGTATAATTAGTTAAGATAAGGTCATACTAGATTAGGGCCCTAAATCTAATTACAGGTATCTTTATAAAAGAAAACAGAGCAACATTCAGACAGACACACAGGGAAGAAGTCCACGTGATGATGGTGGCAGAGATTGGAATGATGCATTTACAAACCAGAGAACACCAAGTCTTAATGGAAGCCACCAAGAGCTCAGAAGAGCAAGGAAGGATGCTTCCTCAGAACCTTAAGAGGGTACCTGGCCCTGCCAATAACTTGATTGTGGACTTTAGACTCAGAACTTTGAGAAAATTAAATTCTCTTGTTTTAAGACACCCAGTTTGTGGTAATTTGTTACAGTAGCCCTATGAAACTAATATACCCATCTTTTTAGAAAAGAAAATGTTTATGCATGTTTTGTAAGTAAGTACCATTTATCCAGGAATATGGCTTTTAATAAACTTCAAGGCTTGTTCATGACACCAAGAAGTTGAGTGTTCCAAGGTCATTTGATAAATCTGCACTTGTTGTAATTGGAACCCAAGACCAACACCTATTTGGAGTCTTTGCTGTAGTCACTGTCTCCTGCTGCCTCTGACTTCATGAGGATAATTCTATAGAAAAATGACTCCTGTAAATTCTGTTGTCAGTCAGTAGGAGCTGGCAAGGTGCTCGTGCTGATGGCATTCATGATTAGAATGCAGGGCAAACAGCCCTACGCTCTGGCTTATAAAACAAGCTAAAGTGTCGCCTGCTTCCTTACCTCATCATTTCTAGAATGGTACTTATCTTTCAAGCCACAAAGCAGTGCTGATGCCAAGGCCATAAAAAGTACTATATAGTTCTGCCTGCCATCTCTTCAAGGTGGGCTGGCAAAGCAGAGGACCACAGACAGAAAAATGGAGTAATAAAGTTTAAATAGTAGGCAATAATATTAATCTGCTGTGCTGCAGTGCCGATTAAGAGATTGAACCTACTCCCTGCAGTTCTAATTGGATTTTTCTGTGTTTTCCACAACCCTTAAGGCTCTACCCTGATAAATCCTATTTTTGCTTGCCATTTATTCTCCATGAATGACTCTGTGTAATGAACTTATCTGTAAAAACACACAAATGCTTATATCGCCATAGAATTCTTTTTGTGGTTCTCATTGCAGATTGCTGGCATGTTACTTTCTAAAAGGCAAGTAATTAATACCCTGAATTGCTGCACTAATTGCTGTCTAAATATTTCATATGCATAATAAGGTATGAGGCTATAACTCAGGTACTGGGAAAGCACAGCCATGTGTAAAGTGATACCCTGAAAAACTGTATTATGTTAGGTCTGGGAAAAGGGTCTATACATCGTCATGGATAATATCTGAGATAATTAAATGTAAAATGAAGGAAATAAAACTTTATATATGCACATGTCAGGTGTGTTTCTAAAATCTGTAAGGTCATTTTTGCATACTCACTGCACTATTATTTTTGAAATGATGCTATCTGAAATTGTCTTCATGTGTGTGTGCGTGTGTAGCCAAAGAGTGCTTTTGTCAGGATGTTCTGCACATAAGGACTTAAGCACTGTTTGATTAAGATTCTAAAAACAGCCATGTTAGCTGCAGTTATAAAACATTGATTATATATTCCTAGGCCTAAATCAGAGTGTGTGAAATAGCCTCACCTCTGCAGGAGATCTCCATACTGATTTAGAACCAAAATATTGATTCAGTTGATCTGCTGAGTTTGTCTGATTTCATCACGGAACTAGTGAAGCTTCTATTTTCCTTGGATATGTCTTTGGTTTTTAGTCTAGTACCATCCTTGAAACTATCTAGATTTTCCCATCAGAGTCTGCCTGCACAGTCTTGAACTCAGCCAGGTGCTCAAATTTTGTGCTTCAGACTCAGGGTGAGGTCTCTCTTCTCAGTTTGTGATGTCTTGCCCTTCAGACATTATGGATACCTTAGTCCTGATTACCAATGAGTTTTGTAACATCTTCTTGCATGTCCCTTCCTGACAGTATTCATTATATTTTCTAATTTCTTCCTTCTACTGCCTTCCCAATGGCTTATATCTGACTGATACCTGGTGGCTGCTCTTCTATACTAATGCTGACATCTGAAAAATCTGAATTACAATCAGCAATCCTGCTTACTTTCTGATGGTGTATCTTTCTTCTTTTTCTTGTTTCACTGGAACCAAACATTCCCTGACTCACCTGGTCTTTGCTTCTAGCTCTGACTACTGATTTCTAACAATCCACATCAATGAACATTTATTGAGCATCTGCTCTGTGCCAAGGCATTGGACTATAGGGGATACAGGATAAACAAACACCATCCCTGTTTTCATGGAGCTGATGGTCTGTCCAGAGATAGATCTGTTTTGTTGTGGTCCTATTACGTACCAGTCAGTTTATACTTAAATCTCACAGCTGTGGTTCTCTAAGCTTGGCAGGCTTGATAATCATCTGGAATGTATGTTAAAATGTATGAAAAGATTTTGGTTATGTCAAGAAAAATCTATGACTGAGTGAAGTAAGGCTGCATCGTACTTAAACTATTTCTGATAATTTCTTTCCTATTCCTTAACCCCTCTCAAAGAAAGACGATGCAGCATTACTACAAAAAAACTGTACTGGGAACATTTTTATTGTCTGCCTTAAATCCTCCCTACTGCAATTTTCTTTTTCACTCTTGGGATGGTAAGGGGTAGCCAATGAATGGCATTAGTCATAGTTTTCTCAGTAAGCTATAATCCCCTGGTGGCAGATTCTATTACCATGAATACTCTCATTTTAACCTTGCTTGATTATTTAAAGGAAACTTAAGTGGTATGGATTTGACTTGTCTAAAGCATTAATTTTTTCCATGAAAAAGCTAGTGTAAGCCATAAAAGAGCTATGAGAGGGCCAAAGACAATTTTCTGAGAAAATTATTCATTGACTTAATTTACTTTAAATTGCAAAACTCTGCTTTTAAAGTTCATTTATTTTCTGGTCCAGGCAAACTTATGAAGTAGGTGAAGTTTGTCTCCTCATCCTACTCACTCCTTTTGCTGGCATATTCTTTTGGTGGCCCTCCAAGGCCTGATACATTTTTACACTCTGGTTAACCAAGGACTGCCTATCGTTACATCCTATGTCAGCTGCCATACTGGCTTCATTCCACGCCCCTTTGCCTTTCCTCCTCGCGCTCTCACCCTGCCCCTTCACAGCAAAAAACTTAGCTGCCTTGTTTATCACTTTTTCATGCTTCTTGCTTCTTGCTAGTTGAGGTCTAGTTAATCTGATAAACTACTTCCTGTTTTAATGGAAACTGTTATGGTTTGAATTGTGTCTCCCCAAAAGATATGTTGAAATCCTAACTCCTATGTTATGGACTGAATGTTTGTATCCCCTCCAAAATTCATGTATTAGAATTCTGACCCTCAGTGTGATGGTATTAGGAGGTGGGGCCTTTGGGAAGTGATTAGGTCATGAGGGTGCAGCCCTCATAAATGTGATTAGTGCCTTTGCAAAAGGGACCCCAGAGGGCTTTCTGAGAATCTTTCTGCCATGGGAGGAGACAATGAGAAGTCAGTAGTCTTCCCAGAAGAGGGTTCTCCCTAGAACCCAAGCATGCTGGTACCCTGATTCTGGACCTCCATGAAAGATTCTAGAACCATGAAAAATACATTTTTGTAATTTATGAGTGACCCCGTCTATGGTATTTTGTTATGGCAGCCCAAACTGACTAAGATACCACATTAACTTAGACCCTTTCTATTTGGAAATAGTGTAATTGCAGATGCAATTAGTTAACACGGGGTCAGACTGGATTGGGGCGGCCCTAAATTCAGTATGACTATAGTCCTTATAAAAAGAGGAGAAGAGACACAGATACACAAGGACAGAACACCATGTGACATCAGAGGCAGAGATTGGAGTTATGCTGCCACAAGTAGCAGAACATCTGAGGCTACCAGAAGTTAGAAAAGGCAAGGAAGGAGCCCCATCTAGAGGTTTTGGAAGGTTTGCCAACACCTCATTTTCAGTTTTCTAAACTCTGGAACTGTGAGAGAATAAATTTTTGTTGTTTTAAGCAACCAAGTTTGTGGTAATTTGCTATGGCAGTCCTCGGAAACTAATGCAGTAACTAACTTGTTAAAATGTTATTTCTGAATAATTCAGAGATGTCTATTACAATAAGGACTTCAGTTGACAATGACATAGCAGAAGCAATACCACGAATGGTGTAACTCAGGGAACTGGCAGGTCAATGGGAAAGGTATTTTGAGATGGAACCAGATATATCCATCAAGCATCCATCAAGTACACATGACAGATCCTGGTTTTACGGTTCTCTGACCTGACCAGCATTACAACCCGTCATCTGAACTGTCCTGTTTGGAACTTCAGTTCTGAAAGAATGCAAATACAGAAAGAGACATGGCAAAGGAGGTAATTATTGGCTGGAGGCATGGAGTATCAGTTGCTCTGGAAGATACTTGCTCTTCTTCTGCAATTTTCCTCCTCATGTGGACTTCTCTATTTCAAGAAGAGCAGTTCTATCTACCCAGTTGCCCGAGGCCAACATGACTGGAAGATGGAAGAACTGAATTTTTTTCCCCTTCAGTCCTTAGCACCTTGTATAGTTCATGGTGCATGGTATGTGTTCAAAAACTATTTGAAAGAATGAATGAAATAAAGATTGGTTTATAAAGCCTGAATCGGCTTATCCTTAAAACAGGGAATCACCAGATGTTATGATTTTGTTGGTGCTGTGCTGCAGGAGTCCTGTGTTTCTCTGTTTCTCTCACTGGTTCCTGAAGGCTTATTTTATCTTAGATTGAAAATCCATTTGTTGATGCCATGGTGTGTAGAGGGTGGTGCTAAGGAGCCACTGGGAGGAGTCCAGATTCTGGCCTCAACTCAGCTACTAACCAGATACCCAAGCCTGGGAAGGGCACAATTTAGCAAAAATTATTAAAGAACACAGAAATACAATTGAAAGTGGATTGAAAATCCAGTAAAATTGGATTTCTAATCTCCGTGTTGCCAAAACCTCACCCCTTGGCGTTGTCATGAATCTCCTCTGGTTTACATTTTCCTCCTCTGAATATTAAGGAGATTCTACTATTTAAGAGGGAGTGAGCATAAAGCCATTTGGCTCTGTGGGGTGGGGAGGTTTAGAAGGGTGAAAGGAATGGAGGGAGGGAGGTTGTCACACTGGGAGGCTGCCGTAGAAAAGATAAAAATGCCATTTTATTTGGAGCCAGTAATGAGTGTAGAAATAGTTTTTTTTTACTGTCCTCAAATATATTCATTGGCAGCACACTGCCCTTCTGTTAGATTTCCACAGTTTTGTGCGACCTACATTTGCTGTGATGTTTTACTGACTCCTTCATTTGAATTAGCTGCTTTTTTTTACATGCCTCCAAATGCCATTATGAGTCACTGAAGCTCAAGACCATCTATCACAGTTACAAGGCATATAAAAGATGACAATCATCACTCAAATATCTTCACTCTGCCTGAAACAAAATTTTCTCAGTACAAAATAAATACTTTCCCTCCTGCTGGATTAGCTAAGATTTATACTTTTAATATGCAAATAGTCCCCAAAGTTTCAGATAAAGAGAAGCATTCAGTGTTTCAGCTCAATAGGCAGGATATATAATTTTAAATAGGTATTTCTGCTTTGAGGCTTATCCACAGGCTTCTGGAAGAGTCACGTTTTTGTTAGTGGGACAGCAAGTGTCACTCCGTGTGCTCAATTGTTTCTCCAAAAATCTCTCAGTTTATGTCTTGAGTATACCAGAGGCTTAAATGATAATCTTAAGTCTAAACAGCCTTTGCGTCTTAGGCTGGGAAGGAAACATTATAAAAATAGGGAAATATAAATCACATATAAGATCACTGAAGTTTTGAACTGGAAGAAACCCAAGAGATGCTCACTTATTAAGTCAGAGGTGATGATCTGAGGCTCAAAGTTTAGGTAACTCAACAGAGAAGACTCCTAGTTAGTAGTAGGTGAACCTGACATTCATTTCAGCCTTGTGAGACCCTGAGCAGAGAATCTAGTTGACTCATGCTCAAATTTCTGACCCATGGAAACTGTGAAATAATAAATTTGTGGTGTTAAAAAAAATAGTAGGCGAACCTGAAATTCAGAAGTCTTGGCTTTTATTTGAGTTTTCTGTCAATTTCACAAAAGTTTCTAATTGTTTATATAAGTAGGTGGCAAAAACTGTTCATTGCTACTGAATATCCATTTATCCCTTCTGGATTTTATTCTGGGTAGCAAGAATGCATCCAACCAAAAAAATGATATTTCCCAGGTAAGTTTTAGACAATAACGTATAAATGCCAGTGTTTAAGGGTCATGAAAATCAACGACAATGTATATTGAGAAGTTAAAATTAAAAAAAAATGCCAGCGTTTGGTGGAATTTCTAGAAATCTGTCATTTTGGATAGTAAGATGGTCTTGAAGAAGGAAGCCATGCTAGGATTACAGAATCCTGGGTCCCTAATGAACATAGACTTAACTTACTGACCATTTGTAAACTTCTTTCACTTGAGAAACTATAATCATCTATTTTAAAAGCCACTTTTATTTTGGGTTTCCTATTAAGCAATGATATCAGCATTTAGTCCATCCCTAAAGAACTGAAAGTCCCGGGAATTTAAGCATGTCAATGCAGTCTTTTTTATGTCATTAACTAAAGAAAAATGAATGCCCTTTAAAGATTTCTTAAGATTTGGAAACAAAAAGAAGTCAGAAGGAGCCAAATTAGGACTGTAAGGTGAATGTCTAATGATTTCCCATAGAAACTCCTGCAAAATTGCCCTTGTTTGAGGAGAGGAATGAGCAGGAACGTTGCTGTGAAGGAGAAGGACTGTCTGGTGAAGCTTCCCTGGGCATTTTTTTGTTGTTAAAGAGTGGGCTAACTCTCTCAAAACACTCTCATAATATGCAGATGTTATCATCCTTTGGTTCTCCAAAAAGTCAGCAAGGAAAATGTCTTTAGCCTGCCAAAATACTGTTGCCATGACCTTTGCTCTTGACCACTCAGACTTTTTTGTTTGTTTTTTTACTGGATCACTTCCACCTCTTGGTAGCCATTGCTTTGACTGTGCTTTGTCTTCAGGATTGTACTGGTAAAACAATGTTTCATCTCCTGTTATAATTCTTCAAAGAATTCTTCAAGATCTTGATCTCACTTGATTAAAATTTCCATTGAAAGCTCTGTTCTTGTCTGCAGCTGATCTGGGCGCATCAGTTTTGGCACCCATAGAGCAGAAAGTTTGCTCTGTCTTTCAGTCAGAATTGTAAGCTGAACCAACTGAAATGTCTATGGTGCTGGTTATTGTTTCTGCTCCTAATCACTGGTCCTCTTCATTTAGGGCATGAACAAGATTAACTTCTTCCTTGCACATTGATGTGGATGGTCTGCTGCTTCTTCAGGCTTCTTCTTCAAGATCTTCCCTTCCTTCCTTCCTTCCTTCCTTCCTTCCTTCCTTCCTTCCTTCCTTCCTTCCTTTAACTGACGTGTATTGATTACACATATTTACAAGGTGCAGAGTTATGATTCAATACATGTATACAATGTGTGATGATCAAATCAGCATGATTAGCATATTTGTCAATGCAAAAACTTATCATTTCTTTGTGATGAGTGCATCTGAACTCCTTTCTTCTAGCCAACTGAAAACATACAATAAGTTATTGTTAATTATAGATGCCTAGCACTACTGTAGACCACTAGAACTTATTTGTCTTACCTAGTTGTGATTTTGTATCCCTTAACCAACCAAGCTATCCATTTGTAAATTGCTGATTTCTTTGGGACGTTGTCCACCTAAGCTTTTCATAAAGCATCCATGATTTCACCATTCTTCCACCCAGGCTTCACCATAAATTTGATGTTTTTCTTGCTTCAATTTTATCAGAATTTATGTTGCTATGACAGGAGCTCTCTTCAAAATGTCTATGCCTCTTAGTGCCTCAACCTAGATCCTGTTCAGACATGTTATAAAAAGTGAGTATGAGCTTATTTTGGTGTAAAAAACTTTTGCCCAATTCATGCATAGTTTTTCCATCATACTAATTTTCCGTGAACTTTTTGAAGACCCCTCATATAGCCAAGCTAATTTTAACTGCACACAGGTTATTGCTATATGAAGGTGCTTCAAAAAGTTCATGGAAACATGGAATTGGAAGACAATGTGAATCCTTCCGTGAATTTTTGAAATATCCTTGTACTTAAAAACAGAAAAACAGAAGGCTTTCTACAAAATAAGTAACTGAATGTTTTCTGCCATTCTGGGTAACCAAAAGAAGCACCGATGAGTCTTATGAGTATAGGTCCATTCTTAAAGGTATAAGCAGTATTTCAGAAGATATATAAAAATGCAAGCCTACAAATATGTAAAGTACTTATTAACCCTTTTAATATTAACACTTATTAACTCTTTTAATAGGGAACACTGTTGTTGCATGGGCAACGAAAGCTAAGAATTTACTAGTAACTCTTTCTATAAGCTAGTTTCATAGCAACTTACTAAGCACTTCAAAAAGCCAATGGAAATTCAGGTAAATTACTGCATAATTCAGAAACTCAATGCATGATGAATATAATGATTCTGAAGAAACAATGAAAGCAGTGGGAATGATTAAATTCTGAGAACATACCAGGTACTGCTTAATTTCTTTTCCTATAATCTGTATTCTGTTTGGTAAAAGCAAATTACTAACATTCTAGAAGATGCAAAACTATCTTAAAATAAACTTAGAGTAACATCAAAAAACCCTAGAGTAAGTCAAAATCCTTTGAGTAATATTGTCTTAAATGATTTATTGCTAAGGTGCTAAAACAGCATTTTATGTATACTATTTTCTAAATCCTTGGAAGAGCAAAGTCCTTTAAGAGAAATAGTTGTAAATTAGGTATGGTAAAATAGCAACACAGAACCAGTGCTTCATCCCTAATCTTAAAACCAAGGGAGACAAACTCTATGAATCATCACCTACAAATGTAATCATTTTTAAAACTAAGTATGTATAATGCATAATGCTAAAGGTTACAATAAGAAAGTAATAGAGTACAGTCGTCCCTCAGTATCCTTGGGGGATCTGTTCCAGGGCCACCCACAGATACCAAAATCTGCAGATGCTCAAGTCCCTTATATAAAATGGTGTAGTATTTGCATAAAAACTATGCACATCTCTAGATTATTTATGACGCCTAACACAATGTAAATGCTATGTAAATAACTGTTACACTGTATATATTATTCATATTATTTTTATTATTGTTATTTTTTAATTTTAAAAAAATTTTCTATCCATGATTGGCTGAATCAGCAGATGCGCAACTGGCATATATGGGGCCGATTGTAATGGTTCAATTAGAGGGAAGGATGGAGAAGGGATGTAACAAATCAATAAGACAAAAGTAGCAGTACCTAAGTTAAACACACAGAATTTCTACCTGCCTATGTCACTTGATGGAGGCACACACATCGCTCCCTGCTGCATATATACTAATGACCCTGACAAACACAGAGAGAGAAAGATGAGCATTCAGCTCTTTTAGGACTGCTCGTGATTTCCTTTGGGCCTTTGCTGATTGAATTGAGGTTCTAGGCATTGTACTTACTTTCTGGGCGCTCATGATTGATAAATTATCATTCTCCTTTCCCCCACAACGACATTACCTTGCAATAATGGTACACCTTTGAAGGCAACATATGGATAGGCTGTCAGATTTATAAATGGAAGGTACTTAAGGTCGGTTATGTGCCTGCAATATTAGAGCAGGGTAGAGAATTTTCCATGAGGGCCTACCCTATATCTGAGCCTAGATTTAGCTGTCTAAAGTAATGCTGATCAGATTTAACTTGGGTGTTTGAAATGGGGGTCATGTTAACTACAGTAACCACCTGTTGTTTCCTCCTCTTGTCTGAATAAACTCACTGTCAGGCTGAGGTAGCAAATCTGATTACCCCCACTTCTGCTCTTTGCTTCACAGATTTGGTACAGCTTTTGCTAAGAGAAATTAAGTTTGACCTGATCTAATTCAACCACATGTCCCCATCTCCCACAGACTAGTCTCTATTTGAAAAGAGGGTACAAAGTCAGACTGCCGATTTCCTTTGGGTGGTCATGCAAGAAGCATAGAATTGGAAATGAATGATATTTTCATTATCTAGAAATAATGGGGAGCCAATGCCCTTGTATATCACTCATTCACATCCCCAAAAGGAATCTGTGAGAAGTCTCTGTTAAAATAAATTGATTCGTCTTTTGCTAAAGCTTTGTTTTATAATGTGTCATGCGGTTTGAAAAATATAGGCAGTATTCAAAGAAAGTGAAGCAAATACATGCAGTGTTTGCATTATTTACCAATTACAACTTGGCAAGCATTTCAGTTTGCATATATTTGAATTAAGAGAAATTCATTTGTACATCTCTAACAAGAATATTAAATCTGCTTTTACTGATGGCCTGGAATGTGTAAATTTCTATACTTGGCACCGTGAGGGGTTCAAAGAAGAAAAAGAGATTGTTGTTTTGTGAGTCAGCAAGACAAAGAATTATTAATAGCTATGAAAGGCACAAGCGGACATGTTTGGGGACAATTATCTCTGACTGTTTTACTTGGAGAATGGGATAAGAAGTATTCTGAGTACAAAATATCCTTATTGTGGAAATTTCTCATAGCCTGTGGCATCAATACATAAAAGCCATATACATTTGGAATCAAAATCTATTCATTTCACATACTTGACTTAACAAGACAATATGAAACAATTTCTTTGTAACAGAAAAATACTCATTTTATTACTAATTGGACTGAGATCAGATCTGCATTTTGTCTGTGTGCTAGTACTGGTGCATTCATTTGATAAATATATGTTGAGTACTACTATATGCCAGGCCCTGAGCTTGTGGCTAAAGAACCCGTTAGGGTCTCGCCATGTGTAGCATCTGGGCAGGGCTATTATACCAGGAGATGTCATGGGGGGTACACCAGCCAATTATGGTATCTTTACTCATTATTAGCACTTTTTATTCCCAAACCTTATCTTCTTCCTCATGCACGAGTTAAACAAAACAATGTAGATTCCTCATATACCCCCTTACATCTCTTTATCTTTAAAGTTGGAATACTAACATACTAGGCCTGAGCACCCAGATATTTCTTATTTACTCTTCTCTCCACTCTTCTCAGAATCCAGTTAGTTCTCCAGAGGTATAAAACCATAAAACATAAGCACCATTCAGTTTCAAAATCTCACCACTCCAGAAAAAGAGGAAAGAGAAAGAGAACTTTCGACATCCTTTTACTTCTCCCACAAAATGCTGAAGGGGCAGTCTTTGGGGGCTGGGCAGGGTCGCTTTACCCTTCCTGGGTCTCTGATTGATGTGGTTGTTTACATTGTAACCCTGAGAGTAGTCCGGGGTTTGGAGCAAAGGGGGATATGGCGAGTATGCAGTATGTCATACTTCAAACTTCCAACCCAAAATAGGTTCTCTTGGACAATCTGGGAGGTTCATGCCAATTGAGGATCAAGTTTTTTCCAGATGCTGTCCTAGGTCTTGCTGTATTAACAAGGCATAACCTTGCATTTGAGAACCCATCTGTTTCATCAAGAAAGGAACACATGGTGCTGCCTGGGTTTTAATGTGTTTTCCCATTCCACACAAGTCTTTAAAATGACACTTAGGACTGACACACAGCAAGCTATTCTCAGGGAAGAACTTACCATAAATTATATTACCAGGAGCTAAGAAAAAAAAAAAAAATGCCTGAGGAGACCCCTGAGAGATAGATTCTGTAGAGCACTTACAGGATTCCAAAGCAGTATGAAATGAATAGCAGTGAAGAGATGAGTGTAGACACAGGTCCCCTTCCTTGTCTGGGAGTGGGGGCCTCTGTGGACAGCAGTGACAAGAGGTCTCGAGCAAATAAAGGGCTTGAGGGGAAGCCTATGAGCCAAAGGATGTGGTGTAGGGTAAAAGAGGGGCTTTTTCTGGAAAGATCCAAGGATGCTCTAGCTAAAACACCTCTCATGGAGCCTGATGTTGCCTCCTTGGCCTGTGGCTGGAAGCTGATGTGAGCCCCGAACCCAGTATCTAATTTCTCCTTTGTCACTGCAGACCAAATAAAAAAAGGAACATGGGGCCTTCTCAGGTCCTTTGCAGGTACCTGCTCAGGAGAGTATCTGTGATTATTGTGAGAATGAACGCTACGTTTTCTTGATCTGAAATCAGATCACATGTTCTTATTTTTGGTTTAAAACTAACATCAGCAGTTCTGAAGGGTTTTGCCAGATTCACTGGGATGTTAACAACTGAGGTATTTTCTCAGTTGCTCAGTTTGCTTTCTGGGTTCTAGACTGACCAAAATAACCACATATTTTTTATGTCCACATCATCTATGTTGATTAAAAGATATAATAAAAATAGTAATGGACAATGCCTATTGAGCACTAGGTGCCAGGCCCTGAATTAAATCATTTTACATGTAGTTATCTCAGTTATCCTCACAAGAATCCTCTGAGGTTAAACTTGGAAGTTCTGGGACACATTCTTAAAAAGAGTCTTTCTCTAGAATATTTTGTGGAAATATATTAAAATTAAAACAGCACATATTTTCTAAATTTAATGTTTTCTGCTTAAAAATATATGCAACTTAGTCATTTATCTCAGTATTTTTATTTCAGATGCAAGAATCACAGAAATTAGAAAGAAGGTCATACCTACAGGTGGTTTAGTTCACTGTTTGCTATTGTAAAGCTTAATTTACAAATGCCTATATTAATACAGTTTAAAAAGAAATATAAAAAAACCACACAAGTACAGATACTAAGACTACAAAAACATAAAAGTCCTGAAGAGTTCAAAACTTTAAAAATGAAATTATTTTTTATAAAATATTCTTTTCAGTAATAAAAATACAGTTACCTTGATTTTTAAATGCTAACTAAAATTAAAATTTTCATTTTGTGTAAAATTTGAAGAGTTTGTATAGACTAATTTTGAAGGAAGTTCTGAAGAAATAGTAATGAAATGCTAAACATCTCCATTTTCTTTTGAAATTGTAATATTATAATGTTTAGCTTTAACCTCAGGCTAATTGTATTCTGAAAAGGGAATATTACAGAATCAATGTTAAATCTTCAAGTGCTTTGTTTTGAATATCTTAGTTTTCTTAAGAGGGAAATTCAGTGGATTCCTAAGGATAGAATTGCCACAATTATATTTTCATGTCACTTGAGATATTTGTTGAACACATAAAAATGTTTTTTTCTTTTGTTAAGTTTGAATCATATTGCAATTAATAAAAGTGCCGCAATAGTTTGCTAACTATTTTGTGTTAACTATAATTACATAATTTCTGGATCAAGGTACTTCACCACCCCATGATCAAGGGACTAGTTTTTTAAATCTATTTTTGCCAACTCATTGCTGGCTATCACATTTAAATCCTTCTTTAATAAACCCCTGCAGCCTAGGATATGATATCTTCGAATGAGTATTCCAGAAGGATTTAAAGGTGGCATCTAAAAAAAAAAAAACCATCTGAAGTTTAGTTAATATGCATTTTAATGTTTTACCTGCCTAGAAATTCAAAAGTTGGAAAGTTGTGGTAGGCGATATACTAAGCTGTGTTAGAGATGAAAGACTATCCATGCGAACAACCAAAGTTTTTCATCTGTGAAGATTTTCTAGGGCATTAGTCATGGAAACAACACAATCTTCTATAATTCATCATGCATAGATACAAATCCCGCTAATCAGATTACATTTTTGCTTCTTCGTGAGCTTATGGTGTCTCAGGACTTTCACCCCAAATTTCATTATTTATAAAAACCCCAATGTTTAGTGGAGCAAATACCAACAGAATCTGACACATCCCACTGAGAACACATAAGGACTTCAGTTACCATCCATGGATGAGTTTATCATATGGACTAATCCACTGGCTGATTAGCTAGAATGTTCAATGAAGATTTCATTACATCAGTAGAAACACAATTAATCCATGCTTTTGCTTAAATTAATTTTAAGTTAAAAATTTTTTTTTTTTTTTTTTTTTTTGTCTTTTGTCTTTTTTCCGTGTCCGGCAACAGATCGCAACCCTCAGTGTTGACCCCATACCGGACCGGGGACCGGCAACGGGATTGCAACCCTCGGTGTTGCTCCCGCGCCTCTTGCTCAGCCAGTGAGCGGAACCAGTCTGTATGTGGGATCCGAACCCTAGGGAGGGGGCGCCGCCGCGCTTCCCAAGCGGCGCACTATCCAGTGCGCCACCGGGCCGGCCCTT
>NW_007728128.1:202529-233863 GCF_000696425.1 Galeopterus variegatus | reverse complement strand
TGATTTTTTTTTTTTTTTTTGTTTTTTGTCTTTTTTCCGTGTCCGGCAACGGATTGCAACCCTCAGTGTTGCCCCCATACCGGACCGGGGACCGGCAACGGGATTGCAACCCTCGGTGTTGCTCCCGCGCCTCTTGCTCAGCCAGTGAGCGGAACCAGTCTGTATGTGGGATCCGAACCCTAGGGAGGGAGCGCCGCCGCGCTTCCCAAGCGGCGCACTATCCAGTGCGCCACCGGGCCGGCCCTTAAGTTAAAAATTTTTATATGCAAAAAATATATCTTCCTCTGGAAATGAGCCTAGAGTGTTATAGAATGTTAAAATATATTCTGATTAATAGTTCTTAAACGACAACAAAACCACTCTGGCAATAGAGGTTATCAAATAAAGACTTGAAAAAATAATTAGTTAGTTTTATAAAATCTTTAAAAACAGAACCCCAAATCCCACTACTCTAAAAGAAAAGTTGGAGACTTGGAGAAATGTCATATTTCGTTAATAATCACCACCATCTGATTTAATCTTACTCATGTAGATACAAGTCTGTTGTGTCTTATGTTTACTAGAAAGATAAAAAATGTATTTTTGGCATGAATTCCTTTCTAAAAATGTTAATATTAATATTTTGAGAGAAATGTCTGCACAATCATTATAATTTTAAAATAATGTCTCCATTAGAAGTTCTATATTATCTAAATCAAATCATAATATCTACTCAGAAAATGTGTTTTTTGGGTGTATTGCTATGGAAATCTTTTTTTTAAAAAAAGAATGATTAGATTAAATCTCTAATAATAACTGAATAGCCACAGCTATATCATTCAAATCTAGAAATTCCATCGAAATATACCTTATGAAAAAATCTGCCTCCTTCATAAAGATCCTGCTCCCTGAGCTACAATTTCATAACTCCTAGTCAATATTCATGGAAGATGGCATCCTGTGTTGGCGATGCTGGAGGAGCAGTCATGGGAGGGTGTTCTTGGGTCTTTCATCCATTTTCTTCATTTATGTGGGTACCCTGGATGTCTCAGATCTATGTCTGCCTTCTGCAGCTGAAACAGCATGGCTGATGATGGAATAGCAGTGCCCTGGGCAAGAGAGGAAAGTCCTGAGACAGAACACCACAGGACAGCATGTTTATGATGGCTTCCCTTTCTCCCAAGAACCATCTGCCTCGAGCTGTCCAAGAACAAATGTACAGTCAGCTAATCTGGAGGGGTGAATGCCTATATTTCACAGGAGTGAATACATTTCCCTGACTCCCTGCCTACCCCGAGGTGGACCTTCCAACAAGAATTGTAAACATCTCTCAATGAAGGAAAGCTTTAGTAGCAGCAATTGGAATAGTAACCTTTGCCAGACTGCACAGGGGCAGAAAATTACTCCTCTGGTCTAAGTCATTGAAGCATCAGGAAATTGCTACCAATGTCAGGGATGTGAGATGGTGGATAGACATGGTCAAGGACTCTAATAATCATAGGAGAAAGGATCCTAAGTGTGTGCCTCAGTAAGCAGGCACATCACACAGGCTTATCTGTTCTGGTCAGGCACCTTTCAGTGATGTGCTCAACTCTGCCAGAAAAAAAAAAAAAAAAAAAAAAAAAAAGAAAAAAAAAAAAATTTTTTTTTTTTTCTTTTTTTTTTTTTTTTTGGGGAGGTTTGGACACTACCTTAAAGGGGCCCTCCCCAAAAAAAAAAAAAAAAAAAAAAAAAAGAAAGGAAGAAAAAGAAAAGTGTTTTCCCTTTTACAGAGAAATAGTCCAGAATTTCTACAGAAAGAAAGGGCAATTTACTTGACTAACAAGTTTCACCAGTCACTGGAGGATAACATCCTGCCCTTTACCACCTGGGTGCAGCTCTTGCTGGCGTGTGCTGGTGAGGAGACAGCTGATCTTTATTATTACTGATGCAGATATTTATTCTTGAATAACAGATTTTTGTATGAGTCAGACACAGGTTCTCCCTCACTTCTCCACAGTCACACCAAAATTTTTCATTTGCATCTCCGTTGCCATGGAAAAGATGAGCTTTCTGAAAAGCAGGCAGGATTATGAGTTTAAGGCAAAATCTAATAGAGGACAAAGAGAATCTAGGTTGAAAACATCCACACACTATGGCTAATATTACGATAAAACCCGATCACTTAAATAACAAGAAAAAGAAAATAGAATTCCATTGAATCTCTGACCTTTTGGTTTAAATACTCTGTTTCAAAACTATTTTTCAGGGTTTTCTTTTTTTAGTAGAAAAACACCCTCATGCTTAGGAACAAAGTAGACACTCTATTTTCACCACCTGGAGCAGGGCTGGCAGACAATAAAGGCCATTGTGCACCAAACAGCAGATAATTGGATCCATCTACACTGGGAACCTGCTGGATCATTAGCAGACTTTCCATTTGGAAATAGACATGGCTATTTAGGAGGAGCAGGGGACAAGAATAAAATAACAACCTTTCCGTGTTGAACTCAGTCGAGCAAGAGGGTTTGTATTTGGATCCAGGACATGTCAAGATAATAAGTTGAGAAGAAAGTAGCTTGAGAGTATAAGAAAAGAAAGGAAGAAAGAGGGAGAAAGAAATGGGAAGAGAGGGAAGCATTTGAAAGGGAAGGAATGATCAAAAGATGAGAAGCAGGGAGTGCTCCCATGAGTGGAAAGAAATCTGAATAAAAAAAGAACACAAGGGAAAAATCTGTTCACTTTAAGGTAAAGTTCGATAAGGCAAATTAGGGAAAGGAGAGCCATGGAAAGAAGGAAGGAAGTGTAGTGGCACATTACCATCATTTTTAGACCCATTGTAATGTCCATCTAAATGAAGTGTATTTGCCTCAAACCCTAGGCACAAGCTTTATTTGGGAGCAGATGGCAAACTTGGTGGGAGACATTCACATATAGGAAATCCTTTAATATTGCCCTCTCCTTTTACATTTAAACTCTGGGAAGAACTTAAGGATCTTCTGACATCTTGATCCCTACTTCTTGTTGAACCTCTTCCATTCAAACTTGCAATTTCAGAGTCTCCAGGCTGGTTTTTTTTTTTTTTTTTTTTTTGGTGGCTGGCCCATACGGGGATCTGGACCCTTGATCTTAGTGTTATAACACCACACTCTAATAAACTGAGCTAACCAGACAGTCCCCTGGGCTGTATTTTTAACCTGCCCACCCATGGGTGAGAAAGCTGTAAGTGGTCTGAGGCGGGTGATGTGGTACAGAAAAGAGGAGGCGAAACAGGGAGGTGAGAGCCCTGTAACTGACCTCAGCAGCACCTCTAAGTCAATGAGACTTTAGGACATGTTGAGAATGAATGGGGCCCAATTTCTACCCCTGGGATATATCCACTTGTAGATTCTCAGGACACTATTCCTTTAGGGTCAGAGAAAAAGTTAGCAGTGCTTTATTCTTCATGTGATTGGAATATTTGTGCCTGGTGGTTAAAGAGAATACATAGTAAGAGGAGGGCTAACTGATCTGTTTAGGGTCAAGTAAAACAAAGTTGCCCAATTCAGAGGCTGAGAGGGAAGCTGGAGGAGAGTTTAGTCTTAGGTAAAACCAACAGAAAATAAAGAGGTTTTTAATATTATTGCCTTGTGGCCTTTATTAGTTGAAATTAATCTCTCTGTCCTCAACAGATAACACTATCTCTGAAATCTCTCCTCTTGAAGCATTTCCCACTTTCCACTCTGGGTACCAGTTGTTGATGGCTACACCTCATCTTGTCTGCCAGAGTCTCAGGGCCTTCAGTGCAGAATCTGCATCTGATTAATCCTAGTGCCTCCCAAAGTGCCCAGGCAGAACCCTGTGCATAGTAAGAACTCAGTTTATGTTTGGTATATATATGACAACATGAAGAATGAAATCAGGATGTGAAGACTTAAGCTTTGGGTTTATCTCTGTGCTCATTTTAAGGCAATTGAGTTGAGAACATAATATGTAAGCCTTAGAAATTGAGTAGCCAGTATTAGAGTCATTAATAATAGCTATTAATTGCTCACTACAATTAAAATCAATTACTAATATTAATTCATTAATTAAAATTATAATTAAAATGCATACTAGAGGAGCTTTTCTCTTTGCTTTAGCACTGCAAGGTAGCTGTCATTATCTCCATTGTATAGATGAGGAAACAGGGGATTAGGTAATTTTTCCAGAGTGACAAAAGGAGTAAAGGGCAGGGGCAGAGGAGCCTATTTCAAACTCAGGGCTGCTGGCGCAATATAGCACTACTGGACCCGAGGTCCCTTGCTGGTCAGAACAGGAACTATAATTTTCCTGTTAAATCCAGGCTCCAGGGAGAGGTCTGCATGCCTAGATATCCAGAAAAGGCCATTGGCAAGAAAAAAAAAAAGTCAGACTAACAGGACTACAACTGCAGACTCTGGGTAAATCATTAAAACTCTATGGTGTTTATCATCTCCTCACTTGCAAATAATATTACTTTGTAAATAATAGCACTTCTTTCACATCTATTGGGTAAATTTTTACATGAGGTTGAAATTGGATGTTTGAAAAACTTCTAGAACTGTGCTTGGCACATGGTAGATACCTAATGAATGTCATTTGATCCTGAGTTTCTGCAGAGTAAAATGGTAGGATTTGTGGCACCACAATGATATTGCAGAGAGAGTTTCTTTCCATGAGCCTTTTGGAGCATATATTTGACTGTTTCTCCACCTCTGGCCCTAGTTGCAAGATAAACCTCACCTAACCATTATATTTATTTACTGATGCAAGTATCTGCCCGGTGAGAGGATCATCATAAAGGGGTCTCATATATTTTGAGCTTTAGGGCAGCCCTTTCAACCTGTCTAGACTTGCTTCACTCTATAAATTAGTCCAGATCTCCCAGAATTAGAAAATAGTACATTTTAGAAGAGATAACCTTGGCTACATATCCATCCTCATTCTTACTACTATCACTACCAATGCTACTGATAGTAGCAAACATTTATCAAACACTTAAAAATGAACCAAACAATGTCCTAATTCCTTTATATCTTAATCCTCATAACAAACCTACAAGGTGTGTACTACTCTTATCACCGTTATTTTACAAATGCGGAACCTGAGGTTTACATCCCTTGACACAGCATTGCATACTCTCAAGTAGCAAGGTTAAATTGACTCCCACAAAAGCTGCTTCATAAACTGAGTATAAAACTATGCAACCCAGCATAAAGCCAAACCAGAAAAGATTCCATACACATTACCTTTGTCATTAAATAATTCCCCAAGGGAGAGAAGTGCGGGCATTCAGATAAATATGGTTCAGTGAATATCACCTAATTATAATTAAGGTAAAAATAACTAATGGAAATGTAGCCATTATCAATCAGAAAAATGCAAATAAAAATAAGATCCCATTTTAAAAAATGTTAAAATTTGAAAATTTAAGTAATAATATCCAATTTTGAGAATAGTGTTAGAAAATGAGCATTCTCATATTCTGCTGGGAGGAATAAAAATTGGTATATTTGTATAGGCAAAATGTATCAAGTGCTTTGCAAATTTTCACTCTTGTTGATTCAACAATTCCCCATCCAGGAATTTATTTCAAGTAAATAAGCTGTAAAAAATATTTATATGTAAGAATGCACACCATAATATATTTAATAACACAAAGTTATAGCTAACAGCTAAGAGCACAGGCTCTAAAGAGTGTCTTTGGCACAGGAGAGAGAGCTCTTGCTATACTCTTGCCATGTGATACCCTGTGTCACCACAGGATCTAAAGAAGGCACTTATCAGATGAGTCCCCTGGACCGTGGACTTTCTAGCCTCCAAAACTGTTAGAAATAAATTTCATTTATTTATTAACAAAAGTGTCTGGGTTCAAATCCCAACTCTACAGTCACTAGCTTCTAGACCTTGGAGAAGTTTCTCTCTCTGAGCTTTAGTTTGTACTTTTATGAAGTGGAACTTCATGTAAAGCACTCTACAGAGAGTCTGACCTACTGTATGTGCTAAACAAATGTTAGCTATTTTATTTTTATTTTCTCTATTATCATCATTGCTTACTAACCTACATGTACAATAATGTGGAATGGTTACATTGTATATGATCATCTATTTGGAATCTGTTTTTGAAAACTAATGATGTACAGAAATGATAAAAAATCAACTAAGTGACAAATGTGCAGTACAAAATTACAGAATTTAAATCAAATTTTATTATATACTGCATAGATATATATGTGTATGTATAATTAACTGTAAAAAGGAAAAACATCAAAATGTCAGTACTAGATAGTTCTTGGGATTGTAGGTGACTTTTTTGTATTTATTTTCCAAGTTTTCTGCAGTGGATAGATGTTACTTTCATGATCAGAAAAAAATTTAACAAAATATGATTTTAAAGCAGTTTTTACAAGAGATTGCTTTAATCCACCTGTACACACACACACACACACACAAAGATGGAAATTATTTTGGAAGTTGTGATCATGAATGTTTGTGGGTTTTTGACTGCCATATCTAGTTCTATTTCCTAATAGCAAGACCAATTGCATTTAGGAAAGGCATATCATCCTCACTGAAGATAGATTGGCAGGACTGTATTCCAGTCCCCTCCCACTCTTAGCCAGGGAAGATTCATTATTATCCAGGGTGGGCTTTTGGATTCTCCTTTTTAAAACATTGAATCTTGATTACAACAGCAAACACTGGAATTCATTTATCTTAGTATGGCTTCCTTGCTCACTCTGTACCTGTTAAAAAAGTACCTATAGGTCTGCTTTCATCTTCCACCAAGATGACTTGGTTCCCGTTAGTTTCCAAGCATGGTTTTCTAGCCTTCCTGTCATTTTATGGCTTCAACACTATTGTTCTATTGGAACATTTCCTTTTGCTTAAGGTAGTCAGAGTTGTCTTCTGTTTCTTATCACAATACAACATGTATACTACACTGCTGACATTTATCCTTGTCTTTTTCAATCTTATGCTACATTTCTAAAACTGAATACATAAAACTTTCTCACCTTCTGTGGGACACCCAACATTTCAGCAAAGGTGATGGCTGAAAAGGATAGTGATATTTTTGCCATCCATGCATCCCCAGTAACAGGAAATGCTCCAAAAGACTTTGCTGTAAATTGACAGAATGAAATATTCATTAAAAGCATAGACTCTGGGACTTGACCACCTGGGTTTGATTCCTACTTTTACCACTTCCAAGCTGAATGACTTTGGGAAAGCTACCATAAAATGGAGATAAGAACAGTTCCTACTTATAGGGTTAATGAAAAGCTTAATAAAATCAATATATGTAAAGCACTTTGGGTAGAGCATGACATATATAAAGTTCTACATGAGTTAAATGTTTTTCCAATATATTGCAGATAATGACAATATTGATCATTGGCACCTATTTAAAATTTAACTGATATGTTTTTCAATTAGTTAACTAAGTGCCATTTGAGCATTTGTAATGGAAAGTAAATCTAAAATTATTTCTGGGTGCTTTTTGATATGTAATCACTGAAATGCTATAGATATGAGGTCCATTCTATAAGAATACACCAAAATTCTAATTAAATAGCATTTTTGTGCATGACAGTTAAGATCATTAGCCATGATAGATGGTTATAGTAATTTTCTAAACATATCTTCATTTTAATTGATAGTACTTTAATTGATAGCATGCAGAGTATATCCAAGATGAATAAAATTCAAAATGGGGACTTTTGAAAATGGATTTCAACTTTAGTTTACAAATGAATGTAAATGAAAATCTAACTCAGTATAATTTTGCATTACTATTGGGAGAGCCTAGGAAATCTGATTTTCATCTACACAGTGAACAAAATAAGAGAAAATTTGATGTACATAATTACCTCTAATTTATCAACAGCTACAAAATTATGTTAGGTTCTGGGGATAAAAACAGAGTATGACAAAATACTGGATTATAGAAAATTTAGACACTATTTCTGGTCACACAATAGGTGTTAGTGAATTAAATGATGCTACTTAAGTGAATGTATTAAACTAATTGAAATATTTCTAAGAATCAAAGTCTTAAGTTTGTGATTGTCAGTCTCTGCCTTCTAGAATACAGTCTCTCTATAGGTTACCAATGATTCAATTTACAGGTTTAGGTCTGCTTCCCTCCTGGTTAATCCTTGTCAATCTTGACAGAGTGTTAGGAGCCCAGTGACCCTCAGTGGAGTCGAAGAGTTAGGCTTACTCTCCAGGTGGCACTTAGTGAACCTGGAATGAGCCTGTCCATATAATTGTTTGGTCAGTCTATGTTAGTCACCTTCCAACCTGACCTCTGATTATACTTTTGTTCTCTTGTGAAAGGCAACCCTTTTTTAAACATCAGCATGCTTCAGTGATGGTTTCCAAATGTCGGATCATGTTTCCTGCACCCCCAACCCTTCAGTGGCTTCTCTTTTAATCTAGGTGAAACATGTAGAATCAAGATGATGTGGTGGGTCAAGCGAGGAGTATTTCTCACACACAGACACTTTGCCTGCCTTGTACAACCAATCGGTTTGGCAGCTAAAGATTTCTGTAATCCCCACCAAATCCAAGTCCAAATTTAGATTGAATTTGTCTTGAGAGACAATTTCATAGACACATTAGTCTCCTAACATGTATCTGCAGTTTCTTTTCCTGGTTTGTTAATCTTTTTCTTCAGGTTGTCTCTTTGAACATTAATATAATAAACCCTCAATTATTCATATGTCTACTTGCTGGAGCTTTTTAATTTAAGTTTTACTGCTACAATGATAATTGATATTAAGAGTGATGCCTTGAAAATATCATCAAAGACATAATTTTTAATTCTCTATTCCAAAACACAGCAATCATAAGCTTTCTTGTATATTCTATTTTGAACCTGACTTTCCAAAAATTATTATATATGATGGAAAGAGAACTAGTCTAAAAGTCAAGACTTCTGTTTTTGAGTCCAGCTGGGAATAAAAAACATGACCTCTAGTTGGTTACTCAAACTCTCTGGGCCTCATTTCCTTTATTTTTTAAAGGAATTTATTCTTTTATTTTATGTTTATCAAGATTCCTTTCAGGTCTAAAAGATAACACTGTATCCATATCGATATCTATCTATGCATACACGTGTGTGTATATATATATTTTCTTCTATAACCTCATTTTTTTTTGCTGGCCTGTTTTTCAGAGAACTATGTTTATCAAAATTTAATTCTTTCTCCACACTAAAAGATAACACTGTATCCATATCGATATCTATCTATGTATACACGTGTGTGTATATATATATTTTCTTCTATAACCTCATTTTTTTTGCTGGCCTGTTTTTCAGAGAACTATGTTTATCAAAATTTAATTCTTTCTCCACAAATAGACTTGTGATTTTGTACATCTGGGTTTGCTTTCGTTCAGACTATAATCTTAATGTCTTGATTTAGCTGGAAGTATTAAAAATGGACATGTAGACTATATATAAAGGAGAATGATGGAGATTGTTTCTCAAATTTTGATTAAGATTTTGAGCTTTTGGTATTTTGGGAAAAGTTGTAGAGAATGAACCTTACATCATATTAAAGAACATTGTGGTTTCTTCAGTAATAAAATAACAGAAATAGAGAAGTATGAAACAATAAAGAGAAACAACATTTAACAATGGTGTTTTATGGAGTCCCTTTGATAAATGCAGATGAAGAAAAATGACAAACAAAATGAAATCTATTCCAAGTGCTGGAGTGGCTATTGGTGTTTAAATTAATTTTTAAAATAAATTAATAGAACAAATGGAAAATGTTATGAGGCACTTCTAGAGAAGAATTTTGAATGTTTATTTTCTGGAACAAGGCTTAAAAATAGTAATCTTATACAAGATAGCACAGCAGTGCAACTGTTAGAATGAGAGATGGATAATCCTTCCGTTTTCTCTTTATAAAAATACTTGTTCATCCAGTCTTCCCATATGGCCATCTATACCACTTTTCCATGGTGGGATGGAATAATCTTAGTCAAAACTTATTTCCCGTGTAATAGCAATTTCTCCATCTTTCATGAAAACATCACCAAGAGACACAGGACAGAGATCAGTGGAGTGGTAAGAAGTTTTAGAGTCGTGGTATTGGGCCTCTGAGAAAACTCCTATTTCCCTTGTTTCTGCTACTGTCTGAAATNTGAACCTGACTTTCCAAAAATTATTATATATGATGGAAAGAGAACTAGTCTAAAAGTCAAGACTTCTGTTTTTGAGTCCAGCTGGGAATAAAAAACATGACCTCTAGTTGGTTACTCAAACTCTCTGGGCCTCATTTCCTTTATTTTTTAAAGGAATTTATTCTTTTATTTTATGTTTATCAAGATTCCTTTCAGGTTTAAAAGATAACACTGTATCCATATCGATATCTATCTATGCATACACGTGTGTGTATATATATATTTTCTTCTATAACCTCATTTTTTTTTGCTGGCCTGTTTTTCAGAGAACTATGTTTATCAAAATTTAATTCTTTCTCCACAAATAGACTTGTGATTTTGTACATCTGGGTTTGCTTTCGTTCAGACTATAATCTTAATGTCTTGATTTAGCTGGAAGTATTAAAAATGGACATGTAGACTATATATAAAGGAGAATGATGGAGATTGTTTCTCAAATTTTGATTAAGATTTTGAGCTTTTGGTATTTTGGGAAAAGTTGTAGAGAATGAACCTTACATCATATTAAAGAACATTGTGGTTTCTTCAGTAATAAAATAACAGAAATAGAGAAGTATGAAACAATAAAGAGAAACAACATTTAACAATGGTGTTTTATGGAGTCCCTTTGATAAATGCAGATGAAGAAAAATGACAAACAAAATGAAATCTATTCCAAGTGCTGGAGTGGCTATTGGTGTTTAAATTAATTTTTAAAATAAATTAATAGAACAAATGGAAAATGTTATGAGGCACTTCTAGAGAAGAATTTTGAATGTTTATTTTCTGGAACAAGGCTTAAAAATAGTAATCTTATACAAGATAGCACAGCAGTGCAACTGTTAGAATGAGAGATGGATAATCCTTCCGTTTTCTCTTTATAAAAATACTTGTTCATCCAGTCTTCCCATATGGCCATCTATACCACTTTTCCATGGTGGGATGGAATAATCTTAGTCAAAACTTATTTCCCGTGTAATAGCAATTTCTCCATCTTTCATGAAAACATCACCAAGAGACACAGGACAGAGATCAGTGGAGTGGTAAGAAGTTTTAGAGTCGTGGTATTGGGCCTCTGAGAAAACTCCTATTTCCCTTGTTTCTGCTACTGTCTGAAATTTTGCAGTTCAAAACCTACATCTTTGGTTTAAGGTAATTTATCTCTTTTTTGAATACAAATACCCTCTAAAGGAATATCATCATTGCACAATGACTAAATCTTTTGACAAAGCCTAAAATGTACCCAACTCCTTTTAACTATTATATGTTTTCTTATTTGTTCCTTTATACCAACTGTTATATGTCACCTTATAAATGTTTATATATGGCAGGATATTTTGACATCATAATTTGAATAAGGCTGTATTAAAACATAAAACCATTGGTTTGCCAATAGGTCTTTCCTTTGACCACCCCGTCCCCACACTCATGTTCTCCCTGGCCTTTACCCCATCACTTATTCCATCTTTTGACCTATCTTCCACCAAGGGTGTGGGATCACTGATGGGTGAGGATCAGTGATAACATATGGAGATCTGTTTATACACTATTTGGTAAATGGAAAAGCTGAAATTTGTTTAAGATTGCTTCAAAATAACTCTGGCATCAAAATAGTATGTGTCCCATGGTTTGTGGCAAATAATAGATGTCCAAAAAGTGTTTTTAGTATGTATGAAAAAATAACTGTGTGTTTCACCAATTGGATTAAATTCAACAAACATTTATTGAATGCCTCTTGACACTAGGCATTCTCCTGGGCACAGTGGATACAAAGATGAAAGATAAAAAAAGCATACCGAACCCTCGGTAGCTTAGTGAAAGGGGCCAACAATTAGTTGCACAGCCATGAGATAGGTGCTGTAATCATGGTATATCTAAAGTGGAACTGCTTCTGCTTGGTTTTGAAGGAGGAGTTAAGTTCATGGACAAAGGGACACTATATATTTTTAGCAGGAGTTTAGTGATAGCAAAGATGTAGAAATGCAGTCAGTCTGAAAAATAGTGAGCAGCTCTGTGTGGACAGATTGGAAAGTCACTGGGAAGGGAGAGAGTGGCAGGACATGAATGGGGGAAGGTAGGCCACAGGTTTCTAGGACATTGAAAAGGACAGGACAAAAACACATAAAAGCTAAGCAAATCATGGCAGGAACTACATTGTTTACACTGCATTTGAATTTCTCTGGGAGCCTAGTTTAATGTTAAGCCCAGAGCAGACATTCAATAAATACATAAATACATAATACTTAAATACATACATAAATAATTATATTTGCCCTGTTAACTTGTTGAGAACAAAATTCATGAGTTATAACATTTGCACAGTATCTCTGATTTCTACAAAAATTTAATCTCTTAAATCGCAAAGCAAAACCAAAGCAAACAGTTGAAAAGATAATTTTCACTCAAAGAAATTATTAGTTATCAATTAGGCAAAAAACCCTGGTTTCTTCATTGAATTCAATCATTTTGCAAAGATTAAATTTACAGTAAGCCAGTTTTATCTTTAAGATTTAAAATTTCTCAAGATAAAATTTCTCTGTTTCAAAAATCTTATTACAGCATATCTTTTACAATTTTTTTTCAAAATAAATCAAATTTTTTTACCCTTCTATCACTATCAAGCACAAAACCTATATCTGCTTGGGGTATCCTGCAACATACAATGGAATATGATGGAATTTCATGGGTTTAGGCTCAATAGATTAGTTGAGGTATAATTATTATTGGTTTTGCATAAGTCACATTTATATTTGTTCATTTATTTTAATAGGATTCTGCCAAGCATAGATAAGAAGTTCTAAAAGACCTCATTTGCAGGATTGAACAAGGAATCTACTTTAAGTAAATTTAATGGATAGGTGTAATGCTCAAACACTCAGATTATCTTATTTGGAGATAGACCTTTGAAACTAGAAAAAATAAAAACAAAAAAAAACCCCAACAAAAAACAAACCTCCCCCCTGCAAAAAAAACTAAGAAATTTCCGAATCTGAAAGTATATGTTCTCATTCTAAAGCCTGGGATTCAGTATGTGGGTATTCTTAATGATCCCATTTCTTGATGCTTTGATGAAATCATAATTTTGCAAAGCAGACAACGCCTGTCAGCACTTTCCTCATAGCTTGAAAGAGGTGGCCTGTTCAAACAAGTATATGAACACCATCAAATGGCACATGATTTGTAGTTTTATTTTTGTCAAGAGATACACTTTCCACAGAATGACAGGTCATAGAGTTGCAAGCCAGACTCATTCTTTGATCTCTGTTAAGAGCAAAACTGGGGAGCAAAAATAGCTTTGCTCATTTGTCTTTCGCTTGTTAGCTGCATAACTTGACTAACAGCTTAAAAGAAAGCATAGTTGTACCATTCCACTATGTACAAATAAACAACTATCTATCTACTGTATTTTGATTATCTCCTTTGTACAAGAGAACAGTGGTTGTGACATCAACTGCTACTTCCTAACAGCAGTAGAACTTTGATAGAACAAAAATATGTTAGGGAGATAACTATACAGGTCTGCTAATTTGCTAAGAAAATTTTACAATAAACTTGTGGAGACTAGAAAGTGGATTTTTAAGAAAGGCTTGATCCATGAATGGGCCAAATAAGCCTCGGGAACTTTGCATTTCACAATGCAAAATACATTTCATTTTTACCATATGCAAAGGCTTCTGCTAACTGAAAGAACAAATGTAATACATCAGGTGTATGTAGGAAAATAATAGATTTTACACACACGCATACACACATTACTGTCAATAGAAAGAGGAGAGAATAGAATAAAACCTCAGATATCAGAGATCCCTGTACCAAATCAAACCATTAATATTTGCTTTTGAAAAAGATTTCTTAAATATCAGGGTTTTTTTGGCTATATGAAATAAAGAGTAAAATATGACATTCCCTGATAACAGCATGTGATGAACCTATTTGGAACAAAGGAAAAAATTCTAGAAGTGTGTGGGTAACATTGAAGTGATGAAAACCTAAGATAGGAACTTATTCAATGACAAGTTATGTGCAGCTAACGAATTATGTACAAGTGCAAACTGCATGTAAGCATAGAAGAATTTCTTCTTAAATGTATATATATGCATAAATGAACATACTAATTTTTGAATCAAATTATCTTGATGAAAATAAGCTATATCAATAATGTCTGATATTTTTATAATATAAACATTTTTTATTTTTAATTTTAAACTAATCCCATGGACACATTTTAAAGGACAAGTGTACTTCTCTGAGTACCTTAAAAAGTTCCATGTTTTTGTTTTTTTCTAAACTAAAAATAAGACATTGGTCATCTTATCTAATGCTGTAAGTTTCACAATAGAATAGGTATCAGCTGATCATCAAATTCACATTCTTTGCTTTTTAAATCATCCAGAACTCTGGTAGGTGTTATTTCTGCACCTGATATTTCTTTCTTTTTAAAAATCCAGAGCAAACACTGCATTTGAAACCAGGAACAAAAACTTCTAAAACTTGTATTCACTATGCTACTTAAATACAACTCAACAAAGAAGGAAATATGCTTTCTAAGTCATACAATAGTTCACTTTTAAAAAGTGAGTTGTAACACAGTGCGCAAGTGTTGTACCTTTTCCACCCTTTAAATCCCAACTGGCATCATGTTCTCATTTATTGAATGCCCCTGATATTCAAGTCACCTAGCTGAAAATTGGCTTCCCTCCAGCCTAATAACTCAGAGACTTTTCGTAAAACAATTGTAATATAAAAATTCAGACAAGTGACCCAAAAATGGCCCTAGAGGGCAGACCTGCAATTTCCTGATTCATACTTTCCTTATTCCCTGATTTGTTAAGTTTCACAACATCAATTTTTATACTGTTGCTGTTTTATCCTGGTCAAATAGTTGTTGAATTTTAATGAACTGTCTCCTTTGACAAATGAGTTATTGTTTGATATATTACATTAGGGATATAGAGAATAAACTACTTATGGGTACTAGGTATTTGGATAAAATACATTTACATAATACTAGACTATTAGTGTAATTAGTTCTCTTAGTTGCAAAAAATATAACACACAGAAGATTTTGAAATATGCTGAAGAGTGATGGACATATACACTATTTAAATCCCAGTACCTCAAATGAAATGGCAAGCATATCACATTATATAACTTAATTTTTTTCCTTTGCTATGGTGCTAGGAAAAATTTCACTTTCATGAAATAGACATGAAGGATGGGAGAACTTTCTCTGGATTATTAACAATTATTCAAATAGGGCGGCAGTCAAATTCATTATTAATGAAATGAAATAGATGTTGACAAGTAATTTAAGATGTTGAGACACTGGAAGTATATTCCCTTTTTCCATAATTGTCTTATCCCACTATAGGAAGGTGGTATTTTTTTCTCTCATGCAAGAGGGTATAGGACTTGGTGAAGAGTGCCCTTTGCTCTGTGTCTTCCATTCAGACTTGATTATAAAATAATTTACCCAGACATTATTATAGTAAAGGAAAACATTTAAAGCAAACTCCCACATGTTCAGAAGCTAAACAGTCCAAAGGTTCAAATACCCACACTTTAAAAATATTATTATATGCTAATTATGTGCATGATGATGAGGTACTTCAACATTCTGAAGTGCCTTTCTAATAACTGTGGAAAAAGGAAATTATATTAGGTACAACTTCAATGTTAAGTGCATGTACATTATTTTATTCTAGCTATAGTAAAAGCATACATACTCTAAATATAATAATTTTCTCCTAACTAGAATATTTAATTACCATTGCATAAGGCAGTGATTGAGAAACCTGATGGCTCTTTGAAGTGAACTTGATTCCATTCTCTATTCTGTCGCTGACTAACTTTGTAAACATGGGCAAGGAGCCAAGATTCTTTAAGCCTCAGTTTTTTCATCTGGAAAATAGAATATTGAAACCTGTATCCTCCTAGTGTTGTTTTGAGAAAAAGTGATACAATGAAGACCTGATCCCTGGAGCACAGGATGAGTTTATCAACTGTATTAATTATTGTTGTTATTTGGGACAGAGGTGGCAGTTTAGTGGAGTGGTCAAGAGCATGGACTTTGGGAGCGGACAAACTTGAGTTCCAATCCTGGTCTTGCCATTTGCTTGCTGTAGAATGTTTGACATTCTTTCTAATTCTAACTCTGAGTTTCTTCCACTGCAGCAGAGCTTGCAATAGTTCCTGTTTAAGGTTGTTGTGAGGATTAAATAAGATGATACCTGTAAAGTACTTTATGTAGTGGCTGGAACATAGCAATTGCTCAGTGAATGTTTTTATCATCATTTTTACTATTATTGGCTTTTTTTTTTTTTTTTTTTTTTTTTGGTAAGGTGATCGCAACCCCCGGCAAGGTGTTGTCTGCACTACGCTCAGCCAGTGAGCGCACTGGCCATCCCTATATAGAATCCGAATCTGTGGCTTCGGCGCTAATAGTGCTTCACTCTCCCGAATGAGCCACAGGGCTGGCCCTTATTGGCTATTATTTTATACATTTCCATTTCTCTGAACATTCTAGGTGAGCAGATATTTATTTTATACAAATTCAAATACAATACTTTATAAATATACAAAATACAAAACTAAAAACTGGAAAAATTATCCACAAGAACTTTAGAGAGGTATAAAATGCTATATAAACATGCAGTGATTTTATCAGGAATGTTTTCATTATTAAAATTACTTGGCAGATATTAGCTTTTCCTTCAAATCTTTATAGTCTTTGATAAATATCATTTAGGTATTAACATTATAGAACTCAGATACTTTTTTTTTTTTTTTAAAGATGACCGGTAAGGGGATCTTAACCCTTGACTTGGTGTTGTCAGCACCACGCTCAGCCAGTGAGCAAACTGGCCATCCCTATGTGGGATCCGAACCTGTGGCCTTGGTGTTATCAGCACCGCACTCTCCCGAGTGAGCCATGGGCCGGCCCAGAACTCAGATACTTTTAAAATTGTTGTACAAGTCATAATTTTACTATTGGGTAAGCACTGGAATATATCCATTCAAAAATATGTTGATTCATTCAATAAATATGTAATGAGCACCTACTGTGGTGTTAAGAGCTGTGCTTAGTGTGGAGGAGATAAAGCTAACTAAAACACTGTCCCTGGAGTCCAGGAGCCCACACTCCCAGCAAACCCACAGTATTGCTTCTCCCAATGAGAAAAACATGGTATAGCTTAGAGATAGGGAGTGACTCTCCCCCAGGAACCCAGGTGGGACCAATCCTGACTCCTAAGATGCTGTCCACTTAGAGGTCCCACTAAAACTCTCCAGGCTTTTTGAGACTCTGCTGGATTTTGTTGACCCCTTACTATGGCTGTCAAATTTCCTAAGCAGTTCTGTGCTTACTAATCCCCAGTCTTCTGATTTGAGTTAGGAAACATGCCTGCAGGATATGATTTAAAATTGTTCTTCTCTGTGGTGCATGCTGTTGTTCTTAGATGAGAATAAAATAATCAACCATAAACCATGCTGCAGGACCTGTGAAAAGGACAGGATCTATCCTGAAGGAACTGACCTGACTTAGGATAATGAGGATGCCTGCTTCCACACTTAGTCATCGCTGAATCCTTTCCCTGTAGCCCTCTTTCCTTTCATCCTGCATCATGATCTGTTTGTACATATCTTCCTCTACTAGTTCAATGACTCCTGTAAGGGTAGAGACCATTTGCCTTTGTGTTTTTCCCAAGGCACCTAACATGATGCTTCATACACAATAGGCACTCAATGTTTGGATAAATATAATTACTAAGAAAATTAATAATTTTCTATCTCCTGGTCTTGGGCACCTAACATGATGCTTCATACTCAGTAGTCACTCAATGTTTGGATAAATATAATTACTAAGAAAATTAATAATTTTCTATCTCCTGGTCTTGTGAATTACTGTAGTCAACACCCTTCTCCTCACACCTTGCCTTTGCATTTTGTATATCTAAATCCTACACATCTTTCAGACTCAGATAGAATCCAGGTCATCCATACAGCAAAAGCATTACCTCTATAAACTCTGAAAGCATTTTGCTTTGTGCCAGGCACTGCCTAAGTGTTTTATATGGGTGCCAGGGGCAGAACAATATTAAGGTATGAACATGCTTGGCCTCTCTTATCAAACTCCACCAGGGAGGTTTGGCTTTATTCAGATTATAGCTTAATAATCCAGAGACATAACTAGTATTATTCCTTTCAAAGATGGGGAAAATAAAGCTCAGAGAAGGTAATGCATCATTTCTAATGTCATACAACCCTTTATATGGGAGCCAAGATACAAATCCGAGGCTGCTCTCCATCATTTTCTGTTACTTAGCAATTGCTGCTTTGTAACTATTATATACATATCTTATCTTCCCAAAAAAGACCATCTTCTTTGAGATCAGGTTCACACACTATTTATCTCAATATCCCTCAAAGCACTTAGAACATGGCCTTTAATAGAAAGTGTTCAATAAATATCTTTGGAATGACAGGTATAATATAAGTATCAACAAAGACCTGCTTTCTTATTGATTCCTGAGCTACCCTGAGGGAAGGGAAAAAAGAAAGATGGCACCCAAACTTGGCATTTTTCAAGGGAGAAGTAAAACAATCCCTTCTGACATAGGATAAAAAGCTATTCTCTGAGAAGCAACACTGTCTGGGAGATATACAGAAACCAGACTCTAACTGATCAGAAATGATAAATTGGATATGCTAGTCAACATGGTAGGTCTGAGCAGAAGCATTAGGAAAAACTCTTATACTTTGCTGTGATTAGTCTTTGGTGATGTTTTTATACTTGCATACCGTTAACCACCAACCACCAGAAAGAAAAGGAAACTCCATTTCTTTCTCTTAAGGTGATGGAAATATTAAAGGAAAATAGTAAAAGAGCCAAAGAGGCTGAAACCAAATCTAAAACTAAAAGCAATGGGACTGTATAGAGCGATGGATAGGGGATAGGAGAATAAGACAATTGTGATTTAGTTTTAGGAAAAGGTTATTTGGAATAACACATGTGGGTTCCTCAAACACATGGTATAAATGCACACATAAAGTTGCAGAATATTTTATTGTTCATAGTCACTTAGGACCTTTGTGATAAGCTATCTTTCCTTTATCAACTGAGTGAGTTTTATTAAAATAGTTTATTTCATGTTTTATCATTCATTTCATTTTTTCAATAGACATTACTGGGAACCTACTGTGTTCTAGGCTTACATGAGGAATGCAGCATGCAATGGGAATAAAAGTCCCTGTTCTCAAAGAGGTCAGTGACTAGAGCGTGAAAACTTAGATATAATTAAGACAGTATAATATAATGGGACAAATGTAGTGTAAAACGTTAATATATAAAGAATATAAAGCCTCCGCATTTCAACATTTTTTTTTGATTAATTTCTATTCTAGGCTACCATAAGCAACATTTTTAAAAAAGTAAACTACATTCATTCATGGTACACTATTTTCCCTTCTCATATTTCAGTAGTTTTCTTTTAGAGCCATTAAAATTTGTTATTTTTTCATGTGTCTGATTTTATATTCATTATTTTGTCAAACACACATTGATTCACTCAGATTTGATGATTAGTTAATTCAACAAAACTTTATTGAACGCATAGTATGATTGACTATGCTAAAGTGTATGGATAATGCCTTAGGTTGAATGTCCCCCCAAATCTTAGTCTCCACTGTGACTGTGTTAAGAGGGGGGTAAGTCCTATTATGGTAATTGAAAGCTGGGGCCTTGAGGAGGTGATCACACTGTCGCACCATGCTGCAGTGAATGGACTAAAAATGGTGCTCAGGGGCGTGGTTATGAGGGCTTTAGAAGGAGAGGAAAGTCTGTCTTTCTCTCTGCTCTGCCACTTTCACAATGTGATACCCTGCGTCACTGAAGGCACCACCAAAGAAAGCCTTCACCAGATGTGTTCCTTTTGGAAGACTTTGGACTTGCAGCCTCTGAAAGTGTAAGCAATAAATTTCATTTTCTTACACAGTACCCAGTTCCAGGCATTTTGTTATAGGCAGCAGAAACAGATTAATATGGATGATAATACACAATTCTTGACTTCAAGAAGCTCATAGTCTAGAACTGCACTGTGCAGTATGGTAGCCACTAGCTACGTACAATTATTTAAATTTTAATTTAAATATATTAAGTTTAAATAAAATTAAGAATTTAGTTTCTCTGTAACACTAACTACATTTCAAGTGCTCAGTAACCACCTGTGGCTAGAGGCTCCTGTACTGGACACATGTGTTATGCTTCCACCATCACAGAAGGTTCTGTTGGGCAGTTCTGAATATGAATGAGAGCAGTGGTGATGAAGAAGACAGTGTGAGGATTATATATAATTATGATATATGAGCTGGACACATGTGTTATGCTTCCACCATCACAGAAGGTTCTGTTGGGCAGTTCTGAATGTGAATGAGAGCAGTGGTGATGAAGAAGACAGTGTGAGGATTATATATAATTATGATATATGATTATGGCACATGGACAGAATTGTTAATGGTGTGATGGAATGTTGGGGATCGGGAAAGGTTTCACAGAGGCTGTAACATTTGGGTCTCAAAGAATGGTATCAAGCAAGTTCAAGGAAGCTTAAAAGGGCACATGTTCAAACAGGTGCTTAGCAGGGCCTTCGAATTCAGTTGTGCAGGCTGTGCATGTCGCAATTCTAAAGGGTCCCATTCCTATCCTAGTTGTGTTACAGGGGCCTGGCTGTGTACTCTTCTCATTCCTGACTGTGGATCTGTGGTCATGATTTTTCCTGACTCTGACGAGCTTTACACCTCCTCGTGTCTCTCTACTCTGGACTTCACTCTACGTCTAGTTCCTTCAGAAATCTTTTTGATTTTCCCATCTCTAACCCATAAGGCCATGCCTGAATTGTAGAACTTCTCTACTCTGAATCCCTAGAGCAATTTCATTCTGGACTACACGATATAGTTTATATACTGGCTTCCACAGTTCCTTACTGATGCCATTGTTAGCATTGTCTCCTGACGACGCTTCCATGTCCAGGAAGGCAGGGAGAGTCCATGTGCTCTGTTTCTTCTGTTTCCCTCAGAGCAGTACTGAGCATATAGCAAGATGCTTTAGAAATTCTGGCTGGAGGATTGATATGGTAGCTAATTATAACTCACTTTTATTCATCTTTAATACATATTGAACTTATAACCTGGTAAGCATCCTAAAGTATTGTTGGATAAAAAAATGAACATAAAAATAATATAGAAAAGTATTATTATAATTTTGGGGGAAATTAAATTACATATATTTAATTGATATAGAAGAATGATTAAAGTAATCCTGAAGTTAATCTTTATGTAATGTGACACCATTCTTTATGATATGAGTAATTATCCGTCGATATTTCTATTTACATTAATCATTTAGTGTTTTTTGTTTGGGGTGAGATACACTGAATAATTTTTAATCATTGTTCTCATTGCCAAGTTCCTTTTATATTAACAATGTGAAATTTCTGAGTAAAAATATTCCAATAATCTAATTTATTCACTGTAAATGATAGATAATCTTTTAAACATTTAAACTTGTCTAATGTTTTTGACTTTTATATTTTTCTATTGAATAGTGGTTTAAAGAAGATTCTAAAGATATCCTTCACTTTCACCAATACAATCATTTACATGGTTTTCTCATGAGTTACTATGGGGCATGATTTATTTTTATTCAGGATCATCTTTGAATTGCTTCCTGACATTCAGGGTTGAGCTTCACTTTCAACTGAAAAATAATAATTCATGTATGTTATCTATAAGCATAGCCATGCCATCTGCAAATAGGAGGAACGCTGACTGCTCTTACCCGGAGACCTTCTTTCATTCCAGGTCAATTCAATATCTGAGCCACAACTTCCAGTACCTAGGCACATAATAAAGTGACTTGAAAAGGAGTATTAATACATTTCCCTGTCTTTACTGCTGCTTTCTGGAAATGAACTAAATTTGGGGAGAATTTTTTTTTTCCTTTTTGTCTTTTTTCGTGACCGGCAACGGAATCGCAACCCTTGGTGTCAAGCCCGCACCGCAACCGGCAATGGGATCGCAACCCTTGGTGTCACGCCCGCACCATGCTCAACCAGTGAGCGGACTGGTCTCTATATGGGATCCGAACCCTCGGCGGGAGTGCTGCCACGCTCCCAAGCACCGCATTCTACTGAGTGCGCCACCGGGCCGGCCCTGGGGAGAATTTTTGAGGGCAGTTTACATGATGAATGCTGTATGTGTGTGCACATTCAGGGGAACAGAGACTTAACATGTAAGTAGTAAATATCTGTCCCCTCATTGCAGTATTTCTTATTCTCTTATCCTCTGTCTTCTCTTCCTCCTCCCCTTTCACCCTAACATTTGCTTCTGCAGTGTATTGAAATCTCATCCCAATACACATTGGGTTTTTTTTATTAGTGCTGTCATAAATTGTTTTTAGTAATCAGGGATGATTGAATAAGCAGCTGGCTAGGATTTATTTATTTATTCTTTTAATCAACAGTTATTGAAGCACCTTCTATGTTTTGAACATAGCCTTATGTGTAGAAGATGTGAAGAAAAATAAGATTCAGATTCTTCCAAAATACAGCCTCACATGAAAGTGATGGAATCAGTGGAAATAAATAGGATAATTCAATTATGTTTTACGGGCTATGGAACTAAAAAGGGCACTAAAATACCTAACTCCACCTGTCAGATCAAGGCAGGCCTCATGGAGGAGGGGGCTTTTGATTTTCCACTAAAAAATGGGGATACTTTGCCTAGTAGACAATGGAGACAGGATATTCCAGGCAAAGGCAACAGCCTGTGAAAAGCAGAGGTAAGAAAAAGCAGGGGTAAGTGTGGTGAAGCCGGGGCAAATGCAGGTTACATGTGGCAGAAGCAATGGAAAGTGAGACTGGAGAGCTGGGCAGGGACAGTTTGGGAAGGGCCTTCAAGTCTGGAATTTAAATAACAGGTAATGGAAAGAAATCAAAGGGCTTTAAGCCTAGGAGTGGCAAAGTCGAATTTGTGTTTTAGAAACATCTTTCTGGATGTAGTTTAGAAGGTGAGTAGGAAGGGAGTTGGAAGAGAGAGCAGCCGTGTGTGATTGTGCCAGGATGATGTAGGAAGGCTTTAGAGAGGAGGTGAGAAGTGAGGCAAGTCTTAAAAGCCAACTAGGAGTAGGGCATGGGCTTGTATCTTCTCAGGGCACTCTCCTCTCACCATGTAGTTTTCCATGAAGCCCGCCTGTCTTTAGAATCTTCACTGTAAGGTACACTGCAAAGACATTTAGTGGGTTTTAGTAACTTTCTCCTCAAGGGGTGGTCCATCACCAGCATCATCTGGGAACTTATTAGAAAGGCAAAATCTCAGGCCTCACCCAAGACTGAATCTGTACTTTGGTAAGATACCGAGGTGGTCTGTATGTACCATGTGCTTTGAGAGGCACCGTTCCACAGTTCTCACGTCACATTTATTATCCTGGGGGTAAAGCGAACGCTCCTGTGCTCTGCTTTTCCTGACTCCCTCGTAGCACATAAAAGAGTTCGGAGCATATTGTAGGTGGTCAGCAGGTATTTGCTGGTTGATTTATTTTCAAAATAAAGAGTGTTACTTTAAACAATTCAACCATTTTTCTAAATAGACATTTATTGCAACTGGGAGACCAGTTAAGAGGTTATTGCAATATTGTCCAGGTGAAAAATGAGGTCCTGCATTAAGGCAATGATAGTGGACATAAAAGAGAAGTAGAAATGGAAAAGAAATATTTAAGAAAAAAGAGATTGTTAGGCTCTGCTAATTAAGGATATAGAAAGTGAAGGCGCGAGACAAACACAGGATATTTGGGCAAGGTGCGCACAATCACCTACTGATTTTACTGACCAATGGAAGATGGAGTGGTCTTCCAACTTCATTCAGAAACATTCATTCTACATTTTTATATCTTTCTCTTTCCCAGTCAACAGATATTGATTCAGGGTGTTCTATAAGGCAGGCTTTGATCCAGATGTCCCAATATTATTGTCTTTGCCCTCAGGAGCTTACAGTCTAGAAGAGGACATAGAAAAATAAACTGACAACTGAAATAGCATGAAATAAGGGCTGAGATGAAGGTAATGGCAATGAGCTGTGGAACCCAAGGAAGAATACTTAATCTGGACTTGGGATGGATGGCGTCAGGCAATGCTTCTCAGAGGAGAAAACTCCCACAATGCACCCTCCATTCCGAATAAATAGGCAGCTGTATGTAAATATGTTCTGTGGATAAAGAGGCAGTGTGGGAGTAGACTTCCAGGTATAAAGGACACTTCGTCCATAGGGTCTGAGAGTGTGACCATGTATGATTTATTTGGTGATTTTATGTTGTTCTGTGTGGCAACAGCAAGCAGTGCCACAAGGAGGTTTGCTATACTGAAAAAAATACGGGTAAATAATATTATAAAGTGTCATTGATCTGGTTATTGCAGATGAGGGGACACAGTAACTTCCTGTAACTCATGTCTCTCACATAGAGAACGTGGCAATTTAGTGTTACCCCCGCTCTTTGTCTGCAAAGAGGTGAACCAAATTTAAGTCTGGTTTGTCCACACTCCAATTACTTGTTAGAATCCTAATGATCTTTCAAAACCCGTTTAAATACATCTCCTTTTTTCTTTCCAAAAAGCCAATCCATATCCCTTCTCCCTTTTCTGTACTTCCACAGTTTTTTATACCACATTATTCATGGATTGCCTTTTCTTAAGGTCTCAGTCTTCCACTTTATTGTGATCTCCAAGAAGTTAAGAATCCCATCTTATTTATCTGTATAAACATCTCCATTGATCGTGCTTGGCACAGAGTATGCATGCACAGAATAGATATATCATCTCCAATGAATTAACTAGATTTTTAATTATTGAACTAGGTAGACAATTGGTGATGAGAGCATGTAATTATCTTTAAAAGAATGAACTCAGAAATGAGTTGTTTCACCAAATTTGCTTCATATATATAAATAAGTAGTAGCTCAGAGCTAGCTTTAAGGGGGAAAAGACTAACAACCTTTGTTCTGTCATTAAAGCCATTTGTACCCTGTAAAATATTTCTGGACTGTACATCTTGCTTTTGCTATAATTAAGTGACATTTCTCTATAAACAGCACAAAAATAAAATTGCACCTACTTATTCGCTTTGTTAGCTAAACGCTAGGTCAGTCTCATACTAAAATTGGACTACACTTTGTACCCTACAGGAAAGAGACAGAAAGTGATGAAGCTGCAAACCTTCCTAAATTACCGGTGGTGTCTTTTTGTTATGGAACCATTGCCAGCAATATGATGTCTTTGATATTTTACTCCCATCTCCCCGACGTGTGCTAAAAGACATTCTCACATTTGCATTGTGTCTCATTTTTCTTTCATCTGCATCTTTTCTGTGACTCTTTAGCCTCCTTACTAAATTGAAAGAAGGGGCTGTGTTCTTTTCTTATAAAAATGGCAGCAGGGGGCATAAATAGTGCTTGACAGCTCTTTTATTTTATATTATTAATGAAAAATAGATGGTCTCACTGAATCACCTTGTGATTACATTGCTATAATTCTGTCACTGTTTTGGAAAGAACCTCCCTCCCAATCCAGGGCACCATCAGTGATTAACCATGAGCACAGGTCAAAAGCTGTCACTGTGTGTTCAATGGGAAGAGATCAGAGGATAAAAGAATTTATCACAGAGTGGCCTTGTGTTTGCTGCTTCTTAGAGATAGATTTCAAAATAAAACTCTATTCCTAAACTATTAAGGACATTATGAAAAATTGAGATCACATTTGGATAGCAGTCTTGGGGTAATAACCCCCAGAAATGTGCAGTTTCTCTGGAGCTCAAAATACCCGTTTGTCTAATGCAGTGTGTACTACTCTGGATTTTCAAGAAACTACACATTGTCCTTCTTTCTCTCCAGGGTTAATGAAGTACTCTTTAGAAGTCTACAAAATAAATATTTTAAGTTAAAAATACACTTATACCATACTAAATTTTCTTCTTGCCAGTATCTAACAAACAATGTTACAATGGTGCAATCTCAGTTGGAGAGACTAAAAAATTCCACTTGATATTTGACCCCAGCTATGTATACGTCAGACACTGTCTGAATACTGATGTTTTTCATTATTCTATTGTGACACTACAATATATTTTCTCTCCCACTGCACCCATCACTTTCTCAAACACACATACTCTATTTTATTTATCTACTCTTTTCTGCAACTTCTCATGTTTCTAAATATTCCTTCAGGTACACATGGACTTTGGAATTTCACTTTTTTCCTGTATAATCAAGACAACAAGATAATCTGCTATATAGCTAAGAACTCAATTTAATCTTATCTAGGCTTTAACTTAATAGTTTGAAATAGTATTCTATTGTGAGGCAAACAATTCATTTAAAAATAAATATAGCATTTCTTATGTAGTAATCTTGGCCCAGGAATTGTTGGATATTTCAGGAAGCTAGTGACAACCTTCAATTTATCACTATGATTATCATAATCCCCGCTGGAAATAACATACTGTCTTAAAGAAAATAATCTGAAAAAAGATGATGAGGTAGTTAAAATGATTTTGAATCACGTATTTTTTACAGTCTTCCCAGAGCTACTACAGAATGATTTCATAACCTTGAGAAAGTCACTGAGCCTCTGTATGCTTCTGTTCTCATCTCTTTAAAGTAGAGATAATAACTTCACCTTATTATCTACTTCAGTGATGAAGGTGTGAAGACTAATAACTATAAAAAGCACATCAGGCTTTCTGGAAGCTCGGCTTAGTACAAATATAAAGTATTTATGAAACAGAGCACACTGCGAGTTTATAAATATAAATACAAAGTTTTTATAATGTGTCTTGAAAAAAGAAAATACATAGGGCAAATAAATCATACTTTGATATTCATTTTTCTGAAGTACTTCTGTGTCTGCCATATCCCCTGCATCATTAGTCCAAATGAAAGACCTGAAGGAATTTTTATATCTTTGCATTTAGCATTCAGCTATGACTTCCAGGGCTGGGCTGTGAAACACTCATCTTCTACTTTAAGCACTGGATTTACTGCTCCTAATGGGAGATTTGCATTTGTTCTAAGATTACAAATAACAATTATGCCAAAGCAATTACTCTTAACCTAAATTTGTAGCTCTTGCTTGCAGCAGGGCACTTTCATGTGTTCCGTTTATTTTCATTCTCATTTTGGCCTGGAGGTATTTCTAAATAAATCAATCACAGTAGATGTTGGAACAGGTCTATTGAATAACACCTTAGCTGACTACATATCCTGTGTGGAGAACGGAGAAAATTATAACCATAATTCAAGTAAAAAGAGAAAACATATTTCTGGGGTCAGTTATCTGAATAAATCAAGGGAAAAAGCTTTTGCCCTAGATGAGCTAGATAGTTTGCTCTCCTTTCACTTATTCTTGTAAGTGCAGAAACATTTTATGTAGCAAATATAAAACAAATAATGCACTGCCTACTTACAACAAATTTCTGAATACCCCACATAGTATGTGTGAATGGCCCTTATCAACAACCACGACTAATGAAAATCACTGATTTTAACTAAAATAATTGTTAATTTTCATCATGAACTTCCTACTGTGATAAGCACTATTAAGCATTTTACCTTGTCTTTGGTCCCCATTGTACAGATGAGAAAACTGAGGCAAAGAGATATTAAAGAACTTGCTGGTGAGTGCAAGAGCTAAGAACACATTGCAGGCCTGATTCTGGAAACTGCTCTCATCACTTCACTCTTTACCTTCTGTGATGAGCTAGATGGCTCCCCAGGCAGGACTGTGGTCCAGGTGCTGCTACATCAAAGTTAAAGACTAATTCCCACATGAAGAATAAATTGAAAGTTTATTCATTGTGACTATGCTTTTACTTCCACTGTCTAAACTACTCATATTTCTTAAGGAGAATATAACACAATGAAAGGTATGAGCAAATGATTACATTTTGACTATATGTAAGTATAATTGAATATAAAAATCTTGTATTTTTCTTTATATTTAGATCTGCTAATCAAGGAATGGTCCTTTAGTTGGTATCCTCTTAACCATAAAACAGAAAAGAACTCTGTTCCATAAATTTTATTAATGTTCATTCCTACTAAAGACACTGACTTGTAATTAGTTATTTCATTATATTTATCATATGTCATATATATTTAATGTAAAACCAATAATGGAGCTTATAAATAAAGGAATCAAGCAGAATTTATCACCAATCAATATGGCCATTGCTTCTAATCAGAATACTAATTAACATTAAGTGTTTCAGTAAATATTAAAATTTTGTATTCTACTTAGTGATTTCCTAAAATAGCTGTTTAAAACTGATTAAATATGTGCTTAATATAGGAAATTGGGGAGAATAAAAATGTAGAAAGAAGGGAAAAATCACCTACAATGCCCTCAATTGGAGAAAAATAATGGGTTGGCATATTTCTTTCCAAAACTCTTCCATGAATATTTTAATAGGAAAATGTTTATTGTTGAAGTAGAATGTCCATAAAGCCAAAAATTCTGAAATTGTTTCCAAATTTTGAGTATAGTGCATAGATAGGCACACAGTTAAAAAAATTAGCATTTTTCTTCCATTATTAACTGTTCTTTTTACAGTATCATCATTTAAAAATTAAATGTTCAGCTTGTCATATTATAAACATCTTCTACTCTAGGCCTAACCAGATAACTCTTTATTTGATGTGTTCCATACACCTTGGCACTGCACAGTTACGTGCATGCACAGATTAACTCAGAGAGTTATCAGAACTAAGGCAGCACCCTTCTAGTTCCTTTTAGTTAAGGCAAGCCGTACACACTAGAAGGAACTCTCTTTTCTGTCCATATGTAATGTATGTACATTATGGCTAAAGATGAAGCCAAGTGGTATTAGCCGTGTGAGTGTGTGGTTGCATGCACGTACTTGCATATAAAGATATATGGTTTTGATTTTTAGGTCCAATTAAAAGGATATTACTGACCTCAGTGTTGTTCCCTTTGGACAGCAATCTACATCACAAAGTCATTATTCACTGTCTGCACTTGAATAAACAGAACAATTTACAATCCTTAAAAACAAATAGAGAGAAAGTGCTAAGCTGTGACGGCTCCCTCTTTCCAGGGAGGCAGTCTGCTCAGTCGGGAAAGGGAATCTCACATCTGATGGCCTGCAGAATGCTCTTCAATGTACATGCAAAGTTCTTTTGTTCCAACATGCATCGTGGTAGAAAAATTTTTAAATGCCACTGGTGATTTATTTCATTTATATCTATGTACAATTAGCGTTAACCAAACCATTAAAGATTTAAACACTGTTTGAAGATTTTTATTTGAAAAATACTGTGTTGATATAAATAACAGAATTAGTGAGACTGTTGTTTGACTACTGCCTGTACTTAATTTATATAAATATATTAAATAGACCTCAATTAGGTACCCTTAAGGTAAGAGATTAAGGATATTTTGCACTAAAAAATGTATAATTCTAGACTCCAAATTTCCAGCATGATTTGTAAATCACATAGTAATATATAATATTCAGTAAATATTTGTTAAATACTGTATATTACTATGTAGTTCATACAGCCAGAAATCTTACCTGAAGACAGAGCTAATGTATGCGTATTATATTCTCCTAATATGTATGTCTTGAACTGTTTATGTATGTGGATGTGGATATGGATGTAATATGGAAAATATATGCTTGATGTGGTGAATGAGAAGGACAAATCTAATACTTCATTGTAGGTGGGGGAAGAGAAATATCCTGAAGACATTCTCAATGAAAATCACACCTATAGCATGCACGGCAGAGTTAAGAAGGCATTTTGATATCTCTAGCACAGGGCTATGCAGGACTGGTATAGCTCTTTACTATAAACCGTGGTCATATAACTTTAGGTAAATCTTTTAACCTCCTCTGTGTCTCATTTTCCTCATTCTGAAAATGGGAAAAAAATTTGCAGTACTTCACAAATCTTTTTAAATAATTAAATACTGAGATACTTTACAAATGTGAAAGCCTTCTGTGTGTGAGGTGGAGAGGGTTAATAGATGCCCTAGGGGGTTTGGGGAATAGAATTTAAATGGTAATTTTACATGCAAAACCCATGCCACTAAGGTAGGGGTGGATATTTTAAATGTCAGGAGAACTTCATAAGAGATATTTGGCAAGATGAAAAAAGTCTTGGGGAAAAATTCTTGACATGCAAAGATCCAAAGATCTGAGTTTAAATCCTGTTTAAGGATTACCTTAGAATTTGGGTATTAGTAAGTAAATAGGGAAAGGTTTATTATATTAACCAGAATGGTAAATAATCTGGCACAGAAATAAAAATTTGGGGGAGGAATAAAAGGACTGAATAACTGTCACCCAAGTTGGTGACCCTGATGTGTGGAACAAGTGAGTTTCTCAAGGTCACTGAACTTGGGGTGAGAGATGGAAATTGGTGACAAGGAAAGGGTCCTGAGACTTGTAAACAAGATATCAATTGATGCAACTAAATGTTTCACAGTTTGGTATAATAAATATCTGAAGATTTGAAATCCTAAAGTATGATATGATTTGTAGTGCTGGTATTATGAGAGCTCTGTAAAAGTGCTTATGAACCCATTTTATCCAATTTTATTAGCAGCCTCAGAAGGAAATTAAAGGCTTTAATATTTAATTTTTCAACATTAAAGATCTCTTTAAGACACCAAGTGAGTTATTGGAAAAGGATAGAAACTAGTTTACGAGATCATATTCTAGATCATGTTTCTCTTTGCCAGTATCATAAAGTGTGACACTATTTTTAACAAGCAAATCCTACTATTGGAAATTTATGCAGAGGTGGCATATTCAGAATAATAGAAATAACAGGCTTTGTCCTAAAATTTATTTTGTTCACAATGCCATTTAATTTAGGAATAAAGGAAAGCATTGTAGGCAAATTAAAATATACATTAAGTCTTTCAAAACTCATGCTTTTCATACCTCTCTCTAATGACAACCAATTAGACAACTGATTTTAAATTATTTTGGATAGACTTGTAAAAGATATTTATTTAATTTGTTTGCAAAAAATATTTGACTTATTTTATTACTTTCAAAAACAACATTGCTCGGCCGGCCCGGTGGCGCACTGCTATAGTGCGCCGCTTGGGAAGCGTGGCGGCGCTCCCGCC
>NW_007728128.1:180794-202519 GCF_000696425.1 Galeopterus variegatus | reverse complement strand
AAAAAAAAAAAAAAAAAAAACAACAACAACATTGCTGTATATTTCAAAGTGATTTATTTTGAAAAAGAAAGAAGTGAAGTTAGAGGCTTAATCATTTATTTGCCTATCTGGTCTTTCAACAAAATCAAAACCTTATGTAATGTCAAATATTGAGTAAGTGGATAATAGAGTTCATGATTGGTTTTTCTTGGTAAGAATGTAAATGTTTGTTTTATATTTTTCATGTACAAATATGTAAATGGATACATTCAAGTTTAGTGATAACTCTGTTATCCAAGAAGTATACAAAATTTAGCATGTAGTTAATTAAACATCTGGGTTAATAGAACAATAATAGCATATGTTATTAAAGAACCAAAATGCACATATCATAAAACCTATACTGATACTACTTAAGTCTTTTCTTTGATTCACATGATCCAGAATCCTTTTAGGATGTTGTTGAATACCCCAGTCATCATTATGCGCATTAGATAGTATCATACTTATAAAATGAAAAGAAAATTCTATCATGTGAACCAAGAACATTTTGGTGGCTGCTCTCACATATGCATAATTCAATACAAAGCTGAAAGGTAGAGTGAGTTTTCCTACTCATCCATACCATTTCAAACCATTTTTTCCTTCATTAAGACTAAAACAATCTATGAAAGAGGCCTGTCTGAAGCACTTTCTTTCCTGCCAGCCCTTGGCTGATGATGTAATACAATAATCCATCATGGCACCAGGGAGCCCTGAAGATGGATTACAGCAGTGGATCATCCACATGCTGTTGTGTTCTGTAACACACCAGTACTGGGACACAAAAGCAAAGCAGCCTTGAAAGAACAAAAAATTCTAGGAAAGCTCTGTTTGAAAACTTTTCAAAAAAGATGTTATCAAAGATTGTAGGAGGTGAGAAATGTTGATGGACTAAGTGAACAAAACTTAAAGGTGTCACGGAAGGGAAAACAAAAAGTTTTCTAGATTTCGTTTCATATGAACATTTACTTTGTGTGTTAAAGGAACAAAATTAGTTTGATGAGAGAGACTGGGTTCGAAAATGTCCGTAGGTGGTAAATGATGAAAAGATTTTAAAAATGCATAACTTCCTGACCTGCAAGAGAAGGTTGATGCTTTTCCCAATTCTACCTAGAAAATATTCTAGTCTGGTAGGTTGTAGTATGCTGTAGTTAGTAATAACCTTCATATAGACAGCAATTAATGAGTTTTTTAGGTAAAGTTTAATTTCGTCTGTTCTCCAATTTCAGATGAAAATTGAAGGATCTTGCTTCTGAACATATAGCTAACAAATGGTGGATAAAAAATGAGTCTAAATCTCCAGATTTTGTGGTAGAGTGAAAATCCAATGTGGTAGAGTACAAAAAAATAAAAAAATCCAGATCTGTATATATCTTCCTCTCAGGGTTGGATATCAGTAAAAAGTGACAATCTGTATACCTAGTCCTGTGCCTGACAGAGAGCAGCCACAGAATTAAAGTGGTATTTTTCCTTCCTTTCTTACATCCTCATTTAATTAGATGCCACTTTCTTGAATCACATGTTTTCACACTACAGCAGACAAAAACCCATGGAAAGTCCACATATTTGAGATTGCAGAAAAGTCATAAGAATATTTTAAACTTGGCCCATTTTTTAGTGCAAATTTTTGGTAAGGATCCATAGACGTTCTCTAATTGAGGGCAATCTAACAGTTTCTTCAGAAAATAATCAAGTAAAATTTAGAAGAACGAATACAAAATCTTGATTAAATTCAAGAAATCATTTGCACAATACAGAAATTAATATCATTTAGTTGATAGCAGTCAATCTTAAAAAGCAGAACAAAAATAAAGATTTTATTGATCATTTTTTAAAGAATAAAAAAATGTGAAGCGGGGCTGGCCGGTTAGCTCAGTTGGTTAGAGCACAGCCTTGTAACACCATGGTCACAGGTTCGGATCCCCATGCCAGCCAGCCACCAAAAAAAAAAAAAAAAAAAAAATATAGATATTTCCTTTTGAAAGACCTAGAGTGTCAATTAACCAGGTTAACTGATACAGACTTATCAGTTTTAGTTTGGCCTTGGTGACACATAATTGTTCATTTTCATGATTCATATACAAACCACTACCATGAACTCTTCTTTATTTTGGAAAATGATTCACTTTATATGAAATGCCCGTGAATTTTTTTTTTGGCAAAAAAGAATTTCATAACCATATATCTATGAAATGTAACAATAATTGACATTTAGTTAAGTTAATCCCTTAAGAGCACCCTAGTCCAAGTGCCACGTTGATTCAAGAATGGAATTATAGATAGCACGAAATAGAATTCTTCCCTAACAATTGATTAAAAACAAGAAATGTTAAAGCTGAAATGTAACATAGCAGTAATATCCCACGTAGGACTTTATACTCTACAAAGTTTATTCACAAATATTCCCATTTAATGGATGGGTAGCATAAAACAAGAAATATGTCGCAATCAACAGGATTATTGTGATGTGAAGATGCTGAGGTAGGATGCCGTGTTTTACAGCAGTGTTTGGAGAAGGTAATCTGGCAATGTTGTATAGAAAGATAGAATGGTGGAGGAGTTAGAACTGGGATACTAATGCTACCATGCAGCCATAATGTGGTGAGGTGTAAAACAAGAAATATGTCGCAATCAACAGGATTATTGTGATGTGAAGATGCTGAGGTAGGATGCCGTGTTTTACAGCAGTGTTTGGAGAAGGTGATCTGGCAATGTTGTATAGAAAGATCGAATGGTGGAGGAGTTAGAACTGGGATACTAATGCTACCATGCAGCCATAATGTGGTGAGGTCTGGCCCAGTAACAACAGCAACAGGTGCAATTACAAAAGCAGAAATAACCAGACATGTGCCTATGGGTGGAAGTTGGGAGGAGGCAGCAGAGGACAGGATGGAAAGTTAATGATCACTCTAAGATATTGAACCTATGTGGCTAAGAATAGGCCATAACCATGGAGAGGAATAGGAAAATAACAGGAAGAGAAGATGGTTTTGAAGAATTATTTGAAATAAAAACAGCAGAGGACAGGATGGAAAGTTAATGGTCACTCTAAGATATTGAACCTATGTGGCTAAGAATAGGACATAACCAAGGAGAGGAATAGGAAAATAACAGGAAGAGAAGATGGTTTTGAAGAATTATTTGAAATAAAAAAATAAAAATAGCAGCTCTTTTGCAATATTTAGAATCTGCCAAGCACTGCTCTTAAGTGCTTTACATTTATTAACACACTTAATCCTCACAAAAACCTTATGTGGTAAACGTTCAAGTTGTATGACTCAATACAGTTAGAAATGCAAAGATTGTTCTGGATTTGACATTTACTAACTAAACTAAACCATTTTCTGATCTTTGGATGCCATTGATAAAGATGTCTATTATATTGGTCTGTGGGAAGGAAATGGGAATAAATATTTACAGGAGAAGGCAAAGTGTTCACACAAATTTTTTATACATTGCAGTCATCTCCTTCAAAATACATCATAGAAGTCTAAGAATGAATATGAAAAACTGAGATGCCAATGACTCAAGAAAAGCTCTTGTGGAAAGAAAAATGCAAATAAGAATGATGTTCTTTACCCTCTCATTTTATATTAAATAAGGAATTCATTGTAGGAGGATGCCAAACAATTTTAATAGCAGAAACAATGTTTAAATAACTAATTACCTGTAATTATATAAAAGAATTTTTTTTGGAGGGAAAGGAGTTCTGAAGTATTTAGGGAAAGGGATCATCATGATCTACAGGGCCACCACGTCTTCACAAGTTGCTCAGAAGAAAAAAGATACAGGATGCAAATGTGGCAAAATATTAACATTTGAAAAATCTACATAAAGTTCTTTGTATCATTCCTAAAACTGTCCTGTAAGTATGAAACTTTTAAAAAATACAAGTTAAAATGAAAAAAAGTAGCAATTCTGTTTGTAGAGACTCTGCGTGTGTGTGTTTGTGTGTGCATCTTTTTATTTGGGGGTTCTAGGGCTGGAAAAAAGGAAAAGAATTCATGCTAAAAATCAGGAAGCAAACTGAGTGTATTTTTTGTGTGAAAAAAACCGTAAGAAATTGCTTTCATTGGATCCACACCAAGCACTCACGAAATGGTATTGCTGGGGCTGTAATGCTGCATCTAAGAGAGTAAAATCAATCCCCCACAGAAGCTGTCATGGCATCTTGTTAAATGCCTAGTGAAAGTCAAGAATAATAATAATAGTTGAAGAGCAGTGGCTAGTGGATAATTGCCAAAAAGCTCATTGGAATTTCAAAGGGTAGGGCTAACAGGTGATAACTTACTTTGATGACTATAGTACAAATAAACTGTGGAATCCTAGCAGCCGCCTAACTTGATTAACACATCAACCGCATAGCCTAGGGAACTTGTCTTTTGCTGCTGCTCTAAATTTCTTTCTGTGTGATCTTCTCTTTATAAATATTTCTTAGTCTCTCCTCCTCTTTTAGAAAAATCTCTTTTCTTAATTGAGCTTTCTTTCTCTTTCCCAACTCCCAAGTTTCGCTAGACTGTTTCTCTTTCTTATCCACTGACTGTATAATCAGAACCAATTCTTTTTTTATAAAATCGAGTTGTTGCATTTAGTGAATATAATGTGAGCCTTACAATATTCTATTTAGAGCTGAATTTTTAAAATGTTTCTCTCAATTAAAAACTTCCTTGGATTTGGCCCTTGATTTGTTTGTTTGTGGTTGTGTCACTTAGCAGATCGAATTTAACCTTAGTCACCTAGAATAGATACCAAGTGTGAAAAAAATCTCACAAATATCTTATGTCATACTTGGCCGTCAGTGGATAAAGAATAAGCTTTCTTCTGTGGTAGTAACTATTCCCTAAGGAGCTAGTGCAGACATTTTACAACAGATCCCACACTATCTAGTGCAGACTAGATGAATAGCAGCTTGGCTATTCCTGAGATGGTCCAGTTGTTACTCAGTAGAGAATTCTTCTCTACCCTGCAGGAAGGAAATTTTTATATCTCTTCATGTACATTGTAAAGATTTCAGAAACACAATTTTAGAAAGGGAGACTAGAAAAAGATCACGGCACCCAATAGTTATGAGGAGCTATTACCATGGCCTGGATTAACATAAAAAGTGATGGGAAAGGCCTGATGAATGGAGGAAGTTGGTTTATAAGTGGAATTCGGGAGCCAGGACATGATGAGCTGATGTGTTTACTAAGCCTTGATCATTTCAATAATGGCTTTCTCAAACTACAGAGCATATATTCCGTCCTGCCTCTCCTCATTGTCACCCCCAGCCCTTCACCCTGTGAAACACATTTACACTACACAAAAAACATTGTTCTAAATGAGTGTTTCTCGAATGTTAAGATGCACACAAATCACCTGGAGATTTTGCAAAAATGCAAATTCTGATGCAGTAGATTTAGGGCAGGGTCTGAGATTCTGTATTTATAACAAGCACCCAGGTGTGCCTGGGGCTTCTTGTCTGTAAACCACACCTTGAGTAGTAAGGCTCCATATCACAGTGATTTTCTGGTGGATTTCAGTGATACTCTATTTTACATTGTCTCTAATGTTTACTTGGTTATAAACATTATTTCTCTCCCTCCCCAGATTTATAAACTATTTGGGATTTGGTTTCTGCTTATATTTTATTCCTACATAATATAATTAAGAGTTCTAGATACATAGTGGGCATTCAAGAATAACATGCTCAAATAAATTCTACTTTAAATGGAATCACTTTACATAATCTTTGAATAAAAATGTTCTTCTTTACATAAGAGAAACTTGTGTGAAATTTTGTTGGTTAGCACCCCAAGATAAAAAAAGAGTAAAGATTATCATTCATTTGAGGAGAGAAAACATAATTAACAAGGTAAGTAAAAACAAAACATACTGTTTCTCTTTTGTCCAATCCTAATACCATTTAGACATAGTATTTTGTCACAGATATTCTCTCCTACTTAACGATTCTCCAGAAATCCCATAATAGAAGGAACTAGTGAGCTGGACAATGTGCTTTCTATTTACAGCAAAGGCAGAATAGTGTTACAATCTTAGGTGGTTGTTTAAGGCTAAAAAGTAGTGAAGAAATATTGCACACAAGTGAGTAAGAGTGTTCTAAGGGGAGGAGAGATCAAAAAAATGAAGAAATCTAAGAACATATCTTGCATACATTGATGCTGTTTCTTCTAAAAACTTTCATCTCTTCCCTGCCCCCATTCCAGTTGCAATCTCCTTGCGGAACTCTCTCCTTGCTTCGTCTCTATGTTCGGGGAAGAGATGGCTGGAAAATTGTGACCAGAGCAATCTATTTCCAGGAGGTGATGGGTTTGGGTTGCAAGTAAAAATTTGTAGGATCACTTAGAGCTAAAAGAGACATTTACAATTTTCTTATCCAAACTGGCTTTTACAATGAATATCTAACATTTACTGAGCACCATCAATATATTAGGCATTTTGTCTCATTTTTGGTTTTTTTGGAGGGTGGGTGGGAGTGGGAGTGGGCTTTGTGTCAGCTATTGCCTATGGGGAAACTCAAAGCATATTTCAAAAAATGGATATCCAAAATATATAAATCTATTAATGATAGGGAGGAAAGTTATTTTAAAAACTTTCATCTGTCATACTTAGTAATATGACTTGTAATCATTGTTAATAAGCAGAAGTGTGTATATCATATAAAAAATACCATTCTGCTTATTTTTCTTAATGTGTTGATACACAATAATGTGAAAGAGAAAAGAAAAAGTTACCATTTACACCAGTCCTTGTGTCTTCGTTTTTCGTTAAATAACCATCTTGCAAAGAGGCATCCTTAAAATATATATGATCTAAAAATCTTGTTCACAGTACTTTGACCAAATTGGCTTTTCAGTGAAACATCCATTTTCTCACCAACATATCCACAAATCTTCAGGTCTACCACTCACCAAGTGCTTTTGAAGTTCTGTGTTAATGCAACGTGTAATTAAAATATGGGGCATTTGTATTTTTTTAAAGAAATATACATATATTTATACACATTTCTTAAATATAACTATATATGTATTTCTTAAATAAAACTATATATATTTTTTTGGTGTAATTAAAAAAATGACATGATTTAAAATAAATTCTTATAAATCATAGTGGGATATTTCTACTTACCAGTGCAAGTGGTACTATAGTGTAGAAATAGAGTAAATATAGTTTACAATTAACATGTCCTGCTAGCTTTGCGATAATGTTATTTTTGATGACTTTTGTTTTAAATGTTGACATTAGTTGTAAATTGTGAAAAAATTTGGCTTTGTTAGTTTTATCAATATCACACTTTTTAACTTTGCGTACTACAACTGTACCTCTTAAATATAAAGAATTCCTTAAGTGAGATATCTCCTTATGCCTTATACTAGACTATTTTAAAGTTACATCATTATTAAAATAATTACCTTTGATATATTAAGTATTTAATCTTTCTTAAACCCATAACATAATTTTATAGGAAAACCTCACTTTTCTCACTGACAAATTAATTACATAAAGTCACTGAGTGAAAGAGGTTTCCAAATGTTCCATTCAAATTACATCATCTTACTTTTATTTAAAAAATTAGGATCATTAAAAGAACAAAACAAAACAAAGCAAAACATTAGGTCAAGAAGAAAACACAGGCAACAGTAATAAACGTATTCCTGGGAGCCTAGCTGACCCTGACTAAAATACCTCCTAGACAGCTTCCCAGAGAAAAAAACTGTTTTGGGAAAAACTGTTAGTTGAAAAACATTTACTACAGTATTAAGGCAGCCCACTGGCTTTAATAGTATTCCTAAAGTCACTATCTAGCAAATAACATGTTTCAGCCACCTTTACCCTATATAGGCCTTAGAGCAGAAAAGAAACAGAGAATGATGCTATTTATTTAAAACACACATACACACGTTTTCCCACCAAGTCTTCTACTGCTGCTCTTTATGCTTTGACTGGGTAAAGCTGTTAACTTTCATTCTCATAGCATGTGTATCATGCTACTTAAAATAACCAATGGGTGCCTTAAATTCGGTCTCCTGCCAGTTTATGTTACTATGACAAGGTGATTTAAGGTTCTGTAGCTGGATTACAAATGAAGACAGAAACACTTGTAAGGATAAAAACTTAAAGGAATAACTTTCTTTCCTTTCTATAAGGCTTATAAAAGGGATTTCACCAAGATCTACTTTGCTCTCTGAAAACACTGCAAGGCTACCTTTGCATTACAAAAATATGTAAACACACACATAATCAAGTTCTTGCCACCCTTTATTTCTTTATTCATTTTGATACTTATTTATTCACTTTGCATGCTCTTGCTTATTTTCATTGTGATGTGCGATATATACTACTTCTTTAATATGAAGCAACTTTAGCCAGGGAGACATTTCTTTTCTTTTGTCTGAAAATGAGAACTAAATAGGAAAAAACAAACAAACAAACAAAACCATTACACCCTTAGTAGCTAAATTATTTGACATATCATTGAAACCTGAAAAACATACCAGTAAGATTTTCCTATATTGTCTGATGAAAAGTTTGCAAGCATATTTTCACTATATATTGTTCACAAATGCTTCATTGTCCCCTGACAAATGGTCTGTAGCAAATCTCTAAAATCTTCTCTCACAGTACTACAGCTTAAAAGATTCATACCATCAAACACTGCACCTCAAAGGCTAATGTCTATTCTCCAAATTTCAAATACTGTAGCCTGATAAAAATTTAAAGAGTCCGAGCTCCTCTCTAGGGAACAGCTGTCAAGCATTTCTTGAAAGAAAGAAACATAAACAGCCCCCACCTAGAGTACCATCGCCTTGTCTTTGAGAAAAGACATAGTAAGGGCAAGTATTTTTTAATAGAGAAAAATCCAAGCTATGCTATTTGATGTCAAAAATATGAGTTTTGATCTCTCAATAACTGTGTAACAAAAATGTTTCAAATATCTCAGATGTATTTATGAAGGGAAAATGAAAAAACATATTATATATTATAAACATATATTTACACACATATAACATACATAAACACACACACACATATAATCTATTTGCAGGGCAATGCATTTTTTTTTCCTCTTTAACTGCTTTCATCATCAATTTTCTGTGCAGGGTCTGATTTATCCTGCTCATAGGCATATTTCATTAAGTCATGGCTGTCCTGGAGACAAAACAAAGTTCCTTTTAGTTCAGCAGCATTTCACATTTTGCTCTCCTCTCAACACATTTCATCAGGGATCCTTCATTTATACTTTCTGGTTCAGTAAAATTCCTTGTAGTAATATTCCTTCATAAAAGCTGGGTCTGAAAAATCCTGTGTAGAAAGGACTAAACCACTTACTCTATGTCACCTATGGCACAATTTATTTGAGGACACAGAGCTCTAGATTAAATTGGAAAGATCACCACTTTCCTCCACAGAAATGCAATCTCACTTTTTCCATTACAGCATCTTAAAGTGTATTTATACTCCCACCCTAAATTATAAAATTTATTTAAAATCAGTTTAGTGTTAAAATTCTTTATAAAACAAAACATAAACTCTTTATTTTGTGACCCATTTTCTGCCCAGAGTGCCTTCTGCTCACATCTGCTTGGAGAAGGAAAAAAGACCCATCTTAAAGAATAAATATAGTTCTAGACCCCCTCTTGATTCTCTAATAACCTATTATATAATTCAGTGAAGATGGGCTACCTTTAAAATTTTGCCATGGACTATTAACTACATGTGGAAATGAATCACAAGTGCATTTCATTTTGGTGACGTTGCGGTTCACTCTTTTGTGACTGCTGAAGATGATAGAATATACAAATAGAGAAAACCATAGACAGCCATTTTGAATTGGCAAGTGTTTGGAAAAATAATGACTTTTTAAGAAGAAAAAATAGTTGAATTTACTCCAGTCACCTGCACTTATAAATCCAGTGGTTAAATTTATATTTGTCCATAAGTTTTTATCTGTTATTTTGATAATTTGATTGTATTAATACATTAAAAGCCATTATAATCTAGTACTATTTTAAAAAGAAAACTTTAAAATTAATATTTGGTAATTTACAATTGAAAATGGGACTTATTAAGACAATTTCAATTAAAATTTAAAGTTTTTAGGGTTTAAAATGTAGCTGATTTAAGAAAAAAATCAATACAACATACTGTGGTTTTATTCTGTAATGATGTGCCAACTTTAACTCAATGTAAGTTTCATAGAATCATGATAATTTCAAAGATATTTCCTATTTTAAAAACATAAAAAAATAAGTATAAATGAAAGTGTGATTATTAAGTTGTAGAGTTAGTGTTGGAGACTAATAAAATAGTTTTTTGTGTGTGGTTTTTTTTTATTGAAATATAGTTATATATCTCAGTGGGGTACAGAGTTGAATATCAATACCTGTATACAATATGTGATGCTCAGATCAGAATAATTAGTATATTCAACATTATCCCAGCTAAGGGTTCAGATTCCAGTCAAGAGTACCAGCCAGCCACAATAAATAAATAAAGAAACAAATAAATCAATAAATAACTATTTATTCAGTTGGTTACAGTGTAGTGCTGATAACACCAAGGTCCAGGGTTTGATCACTATACCAGCCAGCCACCAAAAAAATAGATAAAAAAACAAAGAAAGAAAGAAAGAAGAAAATAGTTAAGACCTCTAGCCAGACTATATGTTATTTTTAGTACTATTTGCTCTGTAAGCAAAATGCTACATATATCTATACCTACAGGTATTTTAAATGTGTGTGGTAAAGTGAATATCATAATGTCTACTTTCACATTTTTTTCCAAACAAACATAAGGAAAATTGAAGTTAAAATTATCTTTGAAATGTTATCTTATTTACATTAAGTACAGTCATCACACTGACCATAGTCCTATCATATGCAACAAACTGTCACATTTTATCAAGCTTATAAATTGTGGTAAGTTCTTGGAAGTGCTGTGGAAGAGACTAATAAGAGAGTGACATATTATAGCTAAGCCTCTTCACGGAACTGCCAATTAAATTAAGACATGAAGACTGAGAAGTTAGCCAACAGACGACCCTGGTTGCCCTGTAGAGGACCTGAGCTAGTGTTTTAAGGCTGCCTGTGGCACAGTAATACAGGGAGATGAAAGGCAGGAGGTTTATTGGTAAGGTAGGTGAGGGCTAGATCAGACAGAATTTAGTAGAGAGTAGCAAGGAATGTACATTTTATTCTAAACGCATGAAAAGCTATTGGAAACTTTAAAGCAGATGAATAAAATGATTTGATAAAAGTTAAAAAAAAATCATAGCTGCTGCACAGATAATAGATGGCACACAGAAGTAGATGATTCAGGATTATCATGTTATATTAATTATCTAGTTTTCTATGTTGGGGATGAAATAAAAAAAATTTCCCCACAATATGATAGGACTCATGATGTTCTCAACAAATATGTGTAGACATAAATGATATGTCCTTTAAAATGAATATATTTGATAAGCACTATCAATTGTTTAAATAAATTATTGTTTCATTGAAATTAAGAATATCTGGTCACTCTCACAAAGAAATCTAAATATGCTAAATATGGTTCAGATTATATATCTATGCATATAGATAGATGGACGTAGATACATACATATGATATACTTTTTTCTTGTTGCTATATGTACAATAGACAGTACATTTGGGATGATTCTAGATGAAAAATGTAGTTCCACTTTTCTTCAAATATTTTAGAGTTTCAGTTAATTTTAATTTCTTACCATTGTATTTTGCAATTCAGAAGAATACAAAAATCAGACTTGTTCAGTTTGATAACTTTTGAATGTGATTTGTGATTAAAGCCTTTTTATAATGTTTTGATATTAAAAGTGATACACAGGGCCGGCCTGGTGGCGCACTTGAGAGTGCGCCGCTTGGGAGCGCGGCGGCGCTCCTGCTGAGGGTTTGGATCCTATGTGGAGACCGGTTCCCGCTCACTGGCTGAGCGCGGTGTGGGTGCAACACCGAGGGTTGCGATCCCGTTGCCGGTCAGTAAAAAAGACAAAAAAGGGAAAAAAAAAAAAAGGGATACACAGAGGTATTTTTGTGCCTATATTCTTTCTCTAATAGCCATTTTCTTTCCTGTTCACAATATGGCACCCAAAAATGCTGTATGAATGTTCATGGTATATTTTTTTCTCAGCTAAGTTTTAACTCAGAAATGGGGTTTTGAAATATACTTTTTTTTCATCTGTAGTGTGGGAATTAGTTAAAGAGCAGAAGAGGAATTCTGACTATTCCAAAAACTTTAGGAATATCTAGATCTCATTTAACCCACAAATGGTTTTGGCAGCACATTGGTCTAAATCAGTCATTCAATTCTTAATGCAGAAACCTTTGTAGAACTAGGTTGCACAAAGGAAATCCATCAACATAACATGATAATCTGAATAAATCTGTACCAAGCTGTACATGTTTTCTGAAGGCTATATAAAGGTTTACAAAGAACAAATATTCTAAAGAGTCAAGAGAACTTACTTTATCTGTGACAAGTTCTTATGAGTAATTTATTTTGGAACATGAATATATTCTAACTCAGAGGCCTTAGGAAAATTCAACATTCCAGAGAAATGCAAGCCCATACTATGGCATAGATGCCAGAATAAGTTTTAAAATTTGTGCACATGACCAGAATGCTCAATATGACAGCAACTATTTCAAATGCCTGCAGAGGCAATCAGGAGGAAATGAAGGTAGAAAGTTAATATCAGCAAACATAGATCAATCAATTGATCCATAGATAGCAACTTTTCTGTCAATGAACATCTTTTTATAAGTTATAGTACAAACACAACTTTTTAAAAGCTTGTATGTGTGAGGGTAAGTGAGGAATTAACTTCATTTATATACCTCAACATTTCAAAGTAAGGGAAAATTGTTTTTGTTGCTTTCTATGTGTAAAGACCTCCACTCATCAATAGGAGTATATGATATTGCAGCCCGCTCTGTTAGACATATACTCATAGACAGAAGAGAAAGGGAATTATGTGAGCAGTAGAGATGTTTCAGACTTCGGAAAAATTTCTGCCGTTAAGGGAATTCAAAGGTGAAGGACAGTGCCTACAATGAGAAAAATGCTATTAGAGACAAATAGCTTGCTAGGTTGTGTCCTGTTAGTTTGAGAGGACTATGTTAGGTGGCATAACTATTGTACTGTAATGGCCAGCATGCTACAGAATTAATTTTGGTTTTAGAATTTTTATTAGGATGAACTTAATCTTTGATTATTTAATTTTCCTATGTCACTGTATTCTCCAATATTAGAACTTACTACTTTTTCCATCACTATGCTTTCCACTCTGAATAAAACTAGTGATTTATCCCATCTCTTTCTAATATGTATAGCTCCTGAAATCTCTCCTTTAACTGTAACTTCCACATATAAGACACTTCCATATCCATGTGGTATCGTATTATGTTATGTTGTACAACCTTCCTAGTTTTGGCTTATCTGCAGCCCCTGATCTCAGCATAACCTTGGGAGCACAGGATTGGCTCTAGAACAGTCGTTCTCAACCAGTGACAATTTTACTGTATAACAGTATAACTGTATAATGTTTAGAAACATTTTTGGTTGTTACAACTCAGAGGGTGCAGAGGTCAGCAATGCTCTTAAACATTCTACAATACACAAGAAAATCCCTCACAACAAAGAATTAATTTGTCACAAAATGTCAATAGTGCTGAGGTTGAGAAACTCCACACTAGAGGCATTTGTTTTGCAGTGAACTTTGCTGAAACATTAATCTCGGTTCCTCCCCCCCAAAAAAAAGAAAGGGGGGCAGAATTATTTTTTGTAGGTGTCAATATATACTTACACTTAAAATATTAACAATATCCACTACATGGGCTTATTTCTGATGTTTTAGAGAAATAACTAAGTTTTTGTTGGAAGGATTTTCCATTTGTGTATGGTCCTAGTTACTAACTGTGTTTTTCCTTCTGTAATGGTAACTACATTGGGAATATTTTGCTAATTTCCAATGATAGAATATAAGAAGACAGGGATAAATAATGTCCATAAGTTTTCTTTTTGGAAAAAAAGGTAAAATGTTAGAATTATCTATCAGTAAGTGTTAACATTTATCCATGTATTGAATATCCATGTCTTGAATTTATTTACTGGAAAACATAAATTTGTAAGTGACACTTGACAGAATGCAACACCTGTGTAATCCAATATATTTTCATTTTTCTGTCTAGCTATTCACAGGCTCTCAAACAAATTTAATATCCAGCCTTAGCAATGTGCTTATTCAGGTTTCTCATGTTATTCAATTTTGTTTTCTTTAGTCTCTATTGTGTTTTACTCTTAGCTATAATATGTTGTTATCATTTTAACTTGTAAATCACTTCAAATACTTTTAGGGATCTTTGGATTAAAATTTTTAAATTTTATTCAGTTCATTATTTGTTCATCATGATTTTCACAAAGTGGTGGTACTTAACTGTTCTTACCTTTGAGGATGCTTGTAATTTGGTATGTGAATAAAGGAAAGCATGCTAATAACCATTGAACAAAGCAGAAAAATTATAGAGGATAGGGACAGACTAAATGTTCAAAATACGGAAGTCACTCCTTTTTCGAAAGTAGAGGACTAGGAAGGCTTTGGCTGCTTAACAAATAGAGAAGTCAGAAAAAAAAAAGATATTTCAAAGAAATGGCATGAGGGGAGATGTAGAGCTAAGAGAGAATAATTTAGTTTTTGGCATATGCTATTGGTAGCTTACTCAACAGTTCTGGCAAGGTCATAACTATGTGATCCAATTCTGGCCGATGGAACCTTGCAGGACATCAGAGGTGGGTTTAACGCTACTCTGAAAGTTTTTCTTCCTTATTGAAAGTAAATGTATGAGAGCTAGATAAGGTTATGCCTGCTGGATGAGGCCTTGCAAATAAAAGTATTTTCATTGATAAAGTGATCAGATGTGACTGGCACTTAGTACACATAAAGAAGAGTAGGGAATAATGTAAGAAAGAACTTGTGTGGTATCGAAACAGGTTCTGAATGGTATACTGTGGCAGCTTGTATTTCATTTGGTAGGTCTGTGTAAGGTCTGTAATAGCAGAATAATATAATATTATTATAACACTATATTATAATAATAGAATAAAGTGTGTAGTACCAGTCATAAATGCTTACTTAACTGCTGAATTGCCCAGGGCCAGGAACATAGTAAGTGCTAAACAAGTATTTGATGAAGAATATGAAAAATATGGAATAGTTATTATAGAGTCCTTGGTAATTCTTAATGGTTCACTATCTTTGACCCCTATTTAATAATTCTATTTAGATTTATAACAAGTAAAATTTCCTAGAATATGTGTCAAAGTGTAGATGGTATATATGTCAAATGCATCTATATATTTAAGAGGACACAATTATGTGCTAGCAAATTGAGTTATGCTGTTGAGAATTAATTATATGTTGCTGAAAATGGATTTAAAGGAAAATAGGCAAGAGAGTGGGACGGATGAAAAAAGATGTAAGTAGCTATAGGATCGTGGCAATTTGGCATATATTTCCAAATTATCAGAGAGGAAAAATGTTGCACATCTATATTTATTAATGCACTTTTAAGTAATGAATAAGTACCTACCATTAAGGTATAATTACTTACACCCTACCACTTCTTCAGGGAACGTATGACTTCTGTAAAATTGTATTACCCAGGACATACTGTGTTCACTTTTGAAAGTAATCTAAATTACAAAAACCGAAGAGAAAATTAGCACATTCATAAGTGACACATTTTTCTAAGGTCCTCCTTTTTTGTGTTTAACCAGAAATATGTTGCAACATCTACAAGTGAGAAAACACCCATACTCCTTAATCGAATTGGATAATAGCTAATGTTTGTCACTGACAAAATTAAAAATTCATTGTTCAGTTTAGTAGCTTGAAACTGTGTTATGTCACGATCTTCACTGAATGATACACATTCTTTTGTAGAAGTGTTCTTCTGCTAAATGCACACCAGAATGTTGGTAATTGGGGCATGCAAATTTGTTCTGCAACTAAGAACAAGAGGAGGATTTAGAAGCTATTTTAATGTGATGGTACATTTATGTTTAAAGTATAATAATATTCATGTCATTATCATGTATTATTCATATGCAGTGTTTGAAGTGAAGGTCTTTCCAAATATATTAAGAAACTCTTATTCACAATAATCTAATTAATTCTCACGCCCTCCCTTCCTCTGGTTTCAGCAAGTGTGAATCTTCAGGCTGAATTTTATCACAGGTTCTAAACTGGCACCTAATGGGCCAGATCCAGCCAGCAGTGTGTTTTATTTGGCCCACACACTGTTTAATTTTTATTAAATTATTTGCCAGAATCTAAAAATAGGGACCTATTACACAAAAATCCAGATTTTCAGTCCCTTTTGAAAAAAAAAAAAATCAAGAGAGCTGGCAACAGTGAGCCTACATTTCTGCTTGGCAACAATTTGCTGTAAATGGGTAAACCTGTAGGTGGGGCCCATGTGCTCTGATTCCACACAGGATCCCATACATGACTTATCTTCCATTGGTCTATCAAGAGAGCTGGCAACAGTGAGCCTACATTTCTGCTTGGCAACAATTTGCTGTAAATGGGTAAACCTGTAGATGGGGCCCATGTGCTCTGATTCCACACAGGATCCCATACATGACTTATCTTCCATTGGTCTAAAGAAGACTTCTGGCTCTGGGATCACTTACATACAGATGCTACCCCTGACATTACACAAACACCAGTTCAACTTGATAGTCTAAGCTTTAGCTGTATTTTGGTATGAATTAAAAAATATTGGCTGCAACTAGGATGCTACTTCTATAACTAAGGTTGAACGGGGAGGCTGACGTCAACTATCAGGGGAGTTCACTGGGTATCTCTATATATAAACCATCTTGAAGAACAAAGTTTTCAATACTGCTTGAGAAGTGCTTGAGAAGGTGTTTTTTACTCTTGTGAAAGCATAGTTTCCATGAGCTGAATTTTCTTTTTCTCATAAACCTGTTTTATGTAAACACTAGTAATAAAAATGGTGCACTATATATTACAGATTATTTTTAAAGGTCTACTTTGTAATTCAGATTCAAGTCAGATATTTCATACCAAATTTTATTTGAATAATCCGTAAGTGTTCAAAAATATTTGCTTTGGTTTAAAATGAAGACTACTAACATTTTACTGATGGCTAACATTTATTGAACATTTACTTTTGATTATAAAATTGTGTTGATTACATTATTTCATTTAAAATAATGTAATCACAAAAACCATATGAAGTATGTGCTATTGTTATCCAAGTTTTACACCTAAAGATTAAATAACTTTCCTGAAATCACTTTTTAAAATTTTTTAAATATTTAATTGACAAAAATTGTATATATTCAAGATGTGCAAGGTGATGATTTGATATATGTATGCATTGTGTATCAGAGTCACACTTTTAACCACTCAGCAGTGTGAAATAGAGGAAAAAAAGAAAAGAAGGAAGGAAGGAAGAGAGGAGGATAGAATAGATTATGAGAATAGCTTATATCTAGGTACATTCATATATTAGTTGTAAGTTTTGATTCTGAAACTTTTTATGCAGTTATGAGGTGTGTTCGTGTGTATTTGTGTGTGAGTGTGCTGAGATGTGTGCATACACTTGTAATGATGTAAATATTTTTCTTATTGTGAAATTTGGTCAAAAAAGCTTGAAACTACTACATTATAGCATATTGCCTCCTCCTATTAGAGCTTGTAATAGTTACTATAATTCTGTTAATATTTTAGGCAGAAGTGAAGTTTAGATTTAAACATATTTTAAAATCATGTTCCTTTATCATTACAGTGCAAAAAATTACTGAAATGTATTATAATTTTGTAATCAAGAATAATGGCCATACCTTAGACTTTTAGGGCATTACCTAGTCTTTTGAAAAGGAGAATTTTACTGGAATACAATCAAATGGGCTGTAAAATACAAGTAGCAATGTCACAGACAAGATTAATGACTCATTAAAAAACTCAAAGTGTTATATATGTTTCTTCAATGACTTATTGTTTAACAATTTCGTCTATTTTATTTTAAACACCTTATTCCTTTTTATAGATACAAAGTAGGTGTACTAACTAATTAAGTGACACTGCTTTATTCAGCTTTGTACATGTTGTTTAATCAGTAATTAATTTCTTCTGTAAAAGAGTTTGTTAACGAATTCTAAACTTGTGTCTAGTAGAGGAAAATAAACAAATTAAAAGGCTGAAATAACTGACCATATTTTCATGACTGTTTCTTTGTGGTGTGACTAGGCGCATTTTGAGGAGAGGCTTCAGACCCCAAAAATCCCCCTCAGCACCTCACTAAGTCAGCCATTAAACAAATAAAGAAAGGGCCGTGCCCCTGGCGCACTCGGGAGAGTGCGGTGCTGGGAGCGCGGTGCTCCCGCTGCGGGTTCGGATCCTATATAGGGATGACCAGTGCACTCACAGCGCTCACTGGCTGAGCGCGGTGTGGCCGGTCTCAAAAAGGACAAAAAAAACCCAACAAAAAACAAATAAAGAAAGCTAATTTTTAATCTAGTACATGCCTCTTCTGCTGGCTGCTTCTTAGCCAAACTAACAAAAATCTAGAACTGCAGCTCACGCTACATGATCATTGAGTCCACTGGGAGCTCAAAGATTATGAGGGGTAACATCTTGAGAGAGATCAATTGCATCTTATGTTGGAGTAATAATTGTAAAGTTCTGGCCAAACATCAATCATAGCACCTTTGCTTTCTGTCATTCTCTTCACTTTGATTTCATAACTTGAATGGAGTTTCATTTTTAATTAATTAATTAATTCATTTATTCATTCATTCATTTATTATGAATATTCATGAGATACAAAGCTGATGGTCCCCTCTCCTGCCCATGATGTGGGGGCCAGATTCATACTGGTGGCATACCCATTACCAGAAATTACTTTTGTACCCTTTGTCCCCTCCCAAATATCCCCCAACCTCCCTCCCCTTTCCCCCTCCCCTCAACTCCAATTTGTAGCCCTAGGAATGTTCCCTCCCTCTATTGGATCACGGCACTACTGTGGTCTTTTTTTTCTGCCTTCCTTTCTCTCTTAGCTCCCACATGTGAGTGAGCACATGTGGTATTTATCCCTCTGTACTTTGTTTCACTCAACATAATTTTCTCCAGGTTCATCCATGTTGTTGCAAATGGGAGTATTTCTCCCCTCAACTCCAATTTGTAGCCCTAGGAATGTTCCCTCCCTCTATTGGATCACGGCACTACTGTGGTCTTTTTTTTCTGCCTTCCTTTCTCTCTTAGCTCCCACATGTGAGTAAGCACATGTGGTATTTATCCCTCTGTACTTTGTTTCACTCAACATAATTTTCTCCAGGTTCATCCATGTTGTTGCAAATGCGAGTATTTCATTCTTTTTTATGGCAGAGTAGAATTACATAGTGTATATATACCACACTTATCCAAACAGGGAGTGCAGGTATCTCTTTGACATGATGATTTCCATTCCTCTGGATATATACCCAGAAGAGGGATTGCTGGATCATATGGAAGATCTATCTGTAATTGTTTGAGAAACCTCCAAATTGTTTGCCAAAATGGTTGTACTAAATTGACAGTCCCAGGAAGAGTGCAGTAGTGTTCCCTTCTCTTCACACCCTCGCCAGCATTTGTTATTTACCGTCTTTTTGATTATAGCCAGTCTAACTGGAGTGAGGTGGTATCTCAATGTGGTTTTAATTTGCATTTCCCTGATAGCTAGTGATGTTGAGCATTTTTTCATGTATCTGTTGGCCATTTGTATGTCTTCCTTTGGAAAATGTCTATTCAGCGCCTTTGCCCATTTTTTAATTGGGTCATTTAGTTTTTACTGTATAATTGCTTGAGTTCTATGTATATTCTGGATATTAGTCCCTTGTCAGATGCATAGTTGGCAAAAATTTTCTCCCACTCTGTAGGTTGTCTTTTCACTTTGTTGATTGTTTCTTTTGCTGTGCAGAAAATTTTTAGTTTGATATAGTCCCATTTGTTTATTTTTCTTTTGCTGCTTGTGCTTTTGGGCTCATGTTCATAAAGCCTGTGCCCAGACCTAACTGCTGAAGTGTTTCACCTATATTTTCCCTTGATAATTTTACAGTTTTGGGTCTTATACCTAGGTCTTTAACCATTCTGAGTTGATTTTAGTGTATGGTGAGAGATGCATATCTAGTTTCATTCATCTGCATATGGATATCCACTTTTCCCAGCACCACTTGTTGAAGAGGCAATCTTTTCCCCAATGTAGATTTTTGTTGCCTTTGTTTAATATCAGATGGCTATAAGCATGAGGAGTGATTTCTGGGTTCTCAATTCTACTCCACTGATCTGAATGTCTATTTTTATACCAGTACCATGCTGTTTTGGTTACAACAGCTTTGTAGTATAATTTGAAGTCAGGTAGAGTTATGCCTCTGGCTTTTTTTTTTTTTTTGCTTAGGGTTGCTTTGGCTATTCGGGGTCATTTGTTTTTCCATATGAAAGGTAAGATTGTTTTTTCCTTTTCTGTGAAGAATGTCATTGGTATTTTGATGGGGATTACAGTGATTCTGTAGCTCGCTTTGGGTAGTATAGACATTTTCACAATGTTAATTCTTCTAATCCAAGAGCATGCAATATCTTTCCATCTTTTTGTGTCTTCTTTAATTTCTTTCAGAATTGGTTTGTAATTCTCACTGTAGAGGTCTTTCACCTCCTTGGTTAAATTGATCCTTAGGTATTGTATTTTTTTGGTGACAATTGTCAATGGGCTTACTTTCTTTATTTCTCTTTCTGTTAATTCATTATTTGAGTATACTACTGATTTGGGGGCATTTATTTTGTATCCTGTAATGTTACTGAAGTTATTAACCAGCTCTAGGAGCTTTTTGATAGAGTCTTTAGGGTTTTCTATATATAGTATCATGTCATCTGCAAATAGGGAAAGTTTGACTTCATCTTTTCCAACCGTATCATTAAAAAAAATCTTTATTTCTTTCTCTTGCCTGATTGCTCTAGCTAGTACCTCCAGTACTATGTTGAATAGAAGTGGGTGAGAGTGGTCATCCTTGTCTTGTTCCTGTCTTTAAGGGGAAGGCCTTCAATTTTTCCCTATTCAGAATAATACTGGCAGTGGGCTTGTCATAAATGGCTTTTATTGTGTTAAGATATTTTCCTTCTATATCTAATTTGTTGAGATTCTTTATCATGAAGGAATGTTAAATTTTGTCAAGTGCTTTTTCAGCATTTATTGAGATGATCATATGGTCTTTGTCCTTGAGCTTGTTGATGTGATATATCACATTTATCGACTTTCATATGTTGAATCATCCTTGCATCCCTGGGATGAATCCCACTTGATCATAGTGTATAATTTTCTTAATATGTTGCTGTATTCTAATTACTAATATTTTGTTGAGGAGTTTAGCATCTAGATTCATCAAGGATATTTGCCTGTAATTTTCTTTTTTTGTTGTGTCTTTATCTGGTTTTGGTATCAGAGTTATGTTGGCTTCATAGAATGAGTTTGGGAAAGTAGCATCCGTTTCAATTGTTTGGAATAGTTTGAGGAGAATAGGTATTAATTCCTCTTTATATGATTGATAGAATTCTTCTATAAGCCATCCGGACCCAGACTTTGTTTTATTGGAAGATTGCTAATTACCACTTCAATCTCCTT